>NC_040020.1:31465311-31656470 GCF_000972845.2 Larimichthys crocea | reverse complement strand
GTTGTTGTTGTTGTTGTTGTTGTTGTTGTTATTATTATTATTATTATTCAAGATTCTTTCATTCACACTGTTTACAGCCTTTGTCTGTTTCATTGCACATATTTATATTGTTTAAATAACCTGATATTTTATTGAATAAAGATTTTCAGTCATAAAATTATTTCAGGCTGTTCAGTCTGTCAACAGGTTCATGCAAGGTGGTCTCGCCCCCCACCTCCTGCGAGTGTGAGCAAATAAATGAACCCCCACACCCACACACACATATTATCGATCGATCATGTGATGTAGAATAATGTGTTTTTGTTAATAACGTTAATTTGTCAGAGTTTGATGCCGTTTCTATGGAAGGGAAATGATGACCAAACTTGTACCATTTTTGTATAATGTTTGTGATGGTCACATGTGAGGAACATTGACGTTATAATAAGAAAAAGATGTTTATGGTATTTTTTTTTTAGAAGGGATAGTGAAGGAAGTACATGAGAAAAAAACAAAACAAATGAACACTGTGTTAACTTGATTTTTAAATGAATTAATCTGACATCAGAACCCAATCAGACATTAACTCTTCACAACACAACAGCAGAGTGAGATATAGAGATTTACATACATCTTTCAATGCTATGGTCATGTTATTAATTATCCTGTCAAACAAGGTGTACAGAAAAAGATTCAAAACAAGGACCATAAAAATGACTTTCTATTTCAAGACATGGCTAATCATACGTTCTTCCAAGCTAATGAGAGCATGCATTTTACCACTAATACTAGGGAAGAGAATAGTAAATTGGAGGTAGTGCTTGAGATGTTGATGCATATTTGGATCTTTCTCTGTTGTCTGTGGTCAGAGGAATTATAAAGATAGTTCTGACCATCCCCAGTCCCAACATTGATCTTATTATCACAGCAATGAAGCCTCAGAGATCAGTGTCCACGCCAGGTGTGGAAAGTGTCACAATGACATTTACAGCTGAGGACGGTTAGGTCAGCTTAGGGTCCAGGATAAAAACAGGAAATGGTGTTTATCCAAACCAGAAGAAATTTGTAACCTTTTGGCCTTCAAACTCACCTCCAGCCCATGTGGCCTCATGCTGGAATGTGAGGACATAGAGGTGGCTATCACTACAGCCAGTAGGAGCAATATCATGTTCTCAGAAAGCATCAACCAGTTTTCATTTATACCTGTGTAATTTTCCAAATCTGTCACTGTGTCATTTTGGTTTAGTCTTTAGTTGTTATAAACTTGTAGACTTTTATGTTTGTTTGTTTACATTGGAAAAGTGACAAGTGGAAGTCTGATATTGCCGATGTTACCGTTTTTTTTGTGTGTGGTTTTTTTTAGCACAGCAGAGAAACAGGAAGGAGAGAGACAGAGATACAGACAGAGACGGAAAGAGAGAAAGTAAATGTTTTTTTGGTGTCTCATAACAGAGCAACATATTTCTTGAGAAATACACACCACCATCCTTTTGAACTAGTATTAAAGGGTTGGCAGTAGTCCAGTCTGTAGGGATTTGGAGGATGGCCAGTTCAAGTCCAGTATAGCTCAAGAGTATGGAAGGTGGACTAGTAGCCGGAGAGGTGCCAGTTCACCTCCTGGACACTGCCGATATGCCCTTGAGCAAGGTACCAAACCCCTAACTGCTCCCAGGGCACCACATGGCTGCCCATCATTGCACCATCTCATCACATTTGCATGTCTATAAACTCTTTGGGTGTGTGTGTGTGGTTGTATTTTGGGCCTATGTATGTAAAACTTGAGTGAAAAAACAATTCCTCAAGGGATCAATGAAGTATCTATTCTATTTTAATTCTATTCTGTTCTGAAGATCACAAGTTGGATCAGAAAATTTGAATTTAGACAATTGTTACTCAAGGTTTTTTTTTTTTTTTTTGCTTTTTAGATAGATATTTGGTGCCTATAGAAGATGAATCATACTACCTTCAGTAATAATAAGTGTAATAATAACACTGGTGATCTCCTGATTCTAAACTTTGCCTTATGATGGCACAAAACTAAAGAAACTCACAACATTCTGGTGTTTACTGGTAATTACCAAATGTTCATTCTGTCTTGTTTCTCCTACGTTAATGATAAAATCGCACCTACCTCAGTTGTGTCTTTGAATTAGACCCATCAGAAGCTCAAACAGGAAGTGCTGATGTTCTCTCTGTATTTCCATGAACTGTATTTTAAGAAATCTATTCTTAATTTGCATAACAGTAAGAATCATTTCTTCATTTCAACTTGGGGGTTTACAGGCATTTGTCTCTTCATGCATACTAATAACATAAAGAGGAAGAAGCCAGGCTGCTTTTTAAGACCACAAAATGTGTTAAACATAACTGCGCCGACCACAGAGAAACAAACAGGATCCTCTCTCCTTTTGATGCAGACACATTTATTGTGATTAACTGACACACAGTATTTCTCATGTGATCGACCTGCTGATTTAACGATACATGAGGAGCAGCCATGAGTTTAACAGCACCAGCGAGTGTATTTGTTGTCTTCCTTCTCTCTGTACAAGGTACTGTACATCTACATTTATACTGTAAAGCAGTTAGCACCCTTCAGAAATTCAGAGGAAGGTGCGTTTAAAGTAAATAAAAACATTTGATGTGTGATGTTATGCAGTGTGGTGTGATCTCCTGTCTTTCTTTGAATTGAAGTCTTTACATGACGACAAACAGAGAGCTGTGTCTGTTTTTACACCAGCAGCTTCTCTGTACACTGATACCGTAACATTATAAACTTTATAAACTGAGGTGTTGTGCACTATGAAAGTTGTTAGTGTGGATAAGTAGTGACTGTACATGAAGAAACAATCTTCAAAATACTTTGTTGAATAAAATGAATTGTTCTGTGGAACTTCCTGCATCGTTCTGACTTCCTCTGAACTCAACTTCTGTATTTGCAGTAAATATGATAAATATAGAGGCTGTTAGCTTCATGATAGCATCATTAATACAGGAAATATAAAATGAGTCAGGTGCTTGTCTTTCACATTGCAAGAATAACAAACATTATGGTTGAACTAATGAATATTTTTATATTAACAGTTGGTTTAAACTGACTGTATAACGTGGAAGGTGTTGCTTGTAGTAAATGAAGCCACAGAGAATTATTACCTGACTCTGCAGTTCCTCTCAGTTCTACACAGTGTTTTTGTGTCTTTCAGCTACTTGTTTTGGTTTTGGCTGTTTTACTTTATTCAGCTCTGTGATGTCCAGGCTGGGACACTGTTTTGGTCTGTTCTCTGTGCAGCTTCATACACACCAGGGTTTATTCAGATGCAGAGCTTTCTGTCCACCTGACTTTGCTACTTTGTTGCTTGCTCAGATTAGTTATGTGTCTCTACTATGAGTACCAGCCTAGTTAAATTGTTTCCCCTTTGCTTGTTTTGATGATCAGGAGTCTGCACAAGGTGTTTTATTTTGAAAATTCAGCGGATTCTCTGTGCTGTTTCTGCGTCAGACTTCCAGCTATTTCAGACTGCTCTGTGCAGCTTGACGCCGTGTCCGGTTCATTGTTTCCAGAAGCAGCAGCAGCTGTTTTCAGTGAATCTCCTGATGTTGTTTTGAGTCTGATTGTAGTTTCTGCTCTGCTCTGTGTTACAGTGATACAGGGTCAGAATGGCTGGGGAGTGACTTACACTTCTACTGAGATCTGTGCCTTAAAAGGATCAACAGTGGAAATGAGCTGCACATACAGATACCCACCGAGAGTATATGGCTATGATGTTACAGTTCAAGAAACTTTCTGGTTTAAGAGAACAAATGTGGATCTAACAACAGACTCAGAGTATTCAGGTCGTGTGCAGTACATCTGTGATAACAACAAGTGCACTCTGAGAATCACAGACCTGAGAGAGAGCGACTCAGCTGAGTACAAGTTCAGAATCATAACAAACCTTTCATCAGGGAAATATACTGGTTTACCTGGAGTCACTTTGTCTGTCACAGGTAACATTGTATTTACATGTTAGTTATTTTTAAATGTTTAACATGTACAGAACAATTATAGAAATGTGTGTATGTTGACATTTTTGTCCAAAGTAACATTCCTGTTTCTTCTTCACAAATACAACAAACAGTTTTAATAATATTGTTTATGTTCTCATATCAAGCTCTACAGGTTCAGGTGAACACAATATCAGTTTACCAGTATTATACTGAGGCAGAGCTGAAGTGTCACAGCAGCTGCAGTCCAGCTGGTCGTCTTTCCTACGTCTGGTTCAAGAATGGACAGAAAGTCAGAGAGGAGACATCTTCTTATAAAGGCTGGTTTTATCCCAGAGACGTTATCTCTTGTGCTTTGAAAGGACATGAGAATTACGTCTCTCCTTCAGTGTGTGAGTTTACTCCTCTGTGTCAGGAAAAAAACAACATACATCCACAGTTTTCTAAAACTTCATGAAGACGCTGCAGAATTATTTACAGAAACAAAAAGATAAACTGCTAAATAAAATAATATTCAGATACATATTGTGATATAAATATATATTTTTTGTATTACATTAAAATGTTTGTGATTCAGGAATATTCGAAGTATAAAATAAGTTGGTGCTGCATTTAAAACTATTTTGAGTGAAATAGGGCAGATATTGTTCTTTTGTAACTTTTAATTTTTCATAGTAAAAACTTTAAAATAGAGTTACCAATTTCTTAAACTTAATGTGTAAGCAGCATTTTATTGTTGTAGCTACTTGAGGTGGATCTAGTTTAAACTATTTAACTTAACTTTATATATTGTTAAAAAATTCAGTACAGTGTTTTGAAACCTGAGGGTTGGGCCCCTCCAAAGTGTCACAAGATAAATCTGAGTGGTCGTGAGATGGTTAATGAGGGAGGAAAAAAGGAAAAACAATTCTGCTGCAAACATTAGTGTGCTGTAAAAAGAGATGAAGGTTTCCTCTCTCCTCCAGTGTGTGACTTTACTCCACAGTCTTCCACTGACATAACACCATCTAGTGGAGCCTTATAACTACATGTATTTTTAATATGGAGAACTCCACTGTGACTCTTCACCAACTCTGGTTTAAAAATGGTTAAAACATTGTTTTATCTTTCAGGTGTTCATGGTCAAAACTGCAACAGAGTGACGTACACTGACAGAAGCATCTGTGCCTCCAAAGGTTCATCAGTGGACATTTCTTGCACATACAACAGCTATGATGGATCCATCACGTCTAAATTCTGGTTCAGTTCTGAACGTAGTGATCAGTGGCAGAGCCCGTCACAGCCTGAGGACCTTAGTGAAGACTCCCTGTATGCAGGTCGTGTTCAGGTCCTTGAAACAGAGAGAGGACGCTCCACTCTGAGAATCAGAGACCTGAGAGAGAGTGATTCAGCTCAGTATCACTTTAAATTCAAAACAAGAAGCTTTGAATGGAGGAGTATTTTACCTGGTACAACTCTGACTGTTACAGGTACTGATGAACACAAACTGATGTAAATACACCAACATAGTATATTTAAAAACACTGAATATATTTATAATGATCCATCATCATGAGTTTATTACTGTTGTGTAGTTACTAATGCTCACTACTGTTTATGTGAATAGTAACTGTTGTGATGACATGTATGTATGTCTATGTCTGTATCAATGTCTATCATTGATTTCTTTTAAAGTGTTAATAATATTGTTTATGTTCTCATATCAAGCTCTACAGGTGCAGGTGAACACAATATCAGTTCACCAGGATTATACTGAGGCAGAGCTGAAGTGTCACAGCAGCTGCAGTCCAGCTGGTCGTCTTTCCTACGTCTGGTTCAAGAATGGACAGAAAGTCAGAGAGGAGACATCTTCTTATAAAGGCCGGTTTTATCCTGAAGACGTCATCTCTTGTGCTTTGAAAGGACATGAGAATTACGGCTCTCCTTCAGTGTGTGAGTTTACTCCTCTGTGTCAGGAAAAAAACAACATACATCCACAGTTTTCTAAAACTTCATGAAGATGCTGCAGAATTATTTACAGAGGCAAATGATAAACTACTAAATAATATAATATTCAGATACATATTGTGATATAAGAGTCAAAGGTGTACTGCTGGGATATGTGTTAATATTCATAAATGTTCGTGATTCATGAATCTTAGAACTATAAAATAAGTTGCTGCATTTGATTAAACATATTTTGACTGTAACTGTAAATTAAAATGTTTCATAGTAAAACTTTGACTTTTTTACTTCAAATGTATTCATGACAGACTCGACAGACAGATGCTCTTTAACTCAGGTAGTGCTGCTACAACCACAGAGGCTGAATGAATAATATGAAACTGACCTGTAACATTTGCAAACTATTACAAAAAACTAAAATAGGATCTGAACACAAACAAGACTTTGAGTTTTTAAGATTTTAAAGATAATAACTATGTAGTTGACAGTTGTGGAAGAAGTAGTAAGATATAAAAATACTTCATTACAACTAAAGGTCCTGCATTGAAAGACCTGTTTTAATACAAGTACAGTTGTATTAGAAGTGAAATGTCTTTAACGTAAGTAGTTATGTCATTTCTGTGACTGAGATATAATTCTATCAAATGTTTAATACTGATGCATGTCAACCTAATAAATCGAATGGAGTATTTGTTTATAAAATGTATTAGAGCAATAAATTAGTGTCAACTGGAAGTGTTCAAGTAAAGTAAAGGTACCTCAAAACTGTACTGATGTACAGTACTTGAGTAAATGTACTTAGTTACTTTCAACTGCTGGCAGTTGAAAGTTAATGAGAAAAATGAATGAGAACCTAAAATTTCACTCCCCACATCAATACGTTTTTGTCTGTCAACTCAAGAGAATTATTGACTAACATAACAAAGAGGTGATTTGCCATATGACAATAATACTTTGTAACTTTATAGCATAACCATAACTTAACTGAAACAGGACCTGAACATCAGCAGAATTATTGGGGCGATTATGTGTTGAAAATTTTAAATTAACAGGATTTCAGCAGGCTGTGATAAATACTACGAATTATCAGAAAGAAGCAACGAAAACACATTTTAACATTTTAATATAGTCAATCATCTGTGATACATATTCTAATCTTTAGATAATTCATGTTCATATCTCCTCCAGATCCTCCAAGGCTTCCCTCTGTGTCACTGAGTCCTCCTGGTGAAATCATGGAGAACAGTTCAGTGACTCTGACCTGTAGCAGTGATGCTCACCCAGCAGCTAAATACACCTGGTACAAGGAGAATGAAGATCCAGACCCTCATCCTCTCAGTAAAGAAGCAGAGCTCGTCTTCAGATCCATCCAGTCCTCTGACTCTGGAGAGTATTACTGTACAGCTGAGAACGTGCTGGGGAAGAGGACATCTGAATCCATCTCTGTTAATGTGAAATGTGAGTGAAACAGTCTGTTGTAATTCACCGAGCAGCTTTTGAGACCCAGATTTAAATGGTCACACACCCATTTGTCAGACCACCTTTAAAGTCTAAAATGCTGCTACACACAGATATTCACAGTTTATCATTTAAATGTCATACATGCTGCTGAGGTAACACATCCTTAACCTACAATAATCTCTGTTTACATATCTCCTCCAGATGCTCCAAAGCTTCCCTCTGTGTCAGTGAGTCCCTCTGCTGAGATAGTGGAGAACAGTTCAGTGACTCTGACCTGTAGCAGTGATGCTAACCCAGCAGCTAAATACACCTGGTACAAAGAGAAGCAAAAGCTGCCTCAGAGATCAACAGGCATCTATCATTTCACCTCCATCAGCTCTGAGGACAGAGGGAACTACTACTGCAAGTCTGAGAATCAACATGGACAGATCATGTCATCATCTCTACCTGTAGATGTCCAGTGTGAGTACAAAACATAAGAACACTTATTTCTAAATATTATTTTCACTACTAGTGAGACAATGAATTTTAAAAAATCTTTTTTTTTCCTGGATCTGGGCACAAACCAAAGCCCAGACTCCTGGCAGAGAGTTTTGCTTTTTAAGAAACTTTATTGAAGAAAATACAGATTTGAAAAAGAATACAATACAAAATATAGACGTATAGATACACTCAAACGAAACAGTACATTAAAGAAACGAAATACACATATCCATAATTACAATACACACACACACACACACACACATACATACATACATATATATGTATGAACATGTACATGTATATATATATATATACACCATCCTATGTCGTCAGAGATTATGGAACCATGTTAAATTAGAACACTAGCTTCTTGATAAAAATACTATATCCAGCATGTTTTCTTTTTAAAATCTGCGTTCTGGTCCGGATAGTGTGTCTGTGTTTTGTCCTGTGTGATGCTGCACATTGCCCATGTCGATGCTCTAAGATGCCAGATATTAAAATAATTTGATGCAAACACAGCATATCATGGAAGCAAGCAAACAAAATGGATCAATGCAGTTAACATTAGATTTTACCAGACCTAAAAAGATCCACAACTAGAAATGTGATAAAACATGGGTAAACTGTTGGAGATGCATATCTGAACTGATAGCATACACAGTTTCCTTGTGTAAATCAAATAATAACTCCACCATAATCTACCCTGTCTTCTTAATCTAATGGATGCTGTAAGATTCTGTTGTGAGACAGATCCTGACTATCCTTTTGCACTCGTGAAGGTTCAGTGTCTTCAATCTGCCACCCAGCTTCAGCTTCAAGTTTGTGGAGGTGGGGGGTGAGGGGAGACAACTCTAATATTTTATAGAAATAAACTCCTTTATAGACTCCAGTAGAGGAAACATCACACACAACAGTAAAAAGTTCTTACTTAGTACAGTAAATTTACTTATTGTAGTGACACTGGTAGTTGATGATGCAACAGTTATGAATAAGGAATATTAGTTGTGCTGTATTTCTCTAATTAAGAAAAATTAAGAAAAGCAGAACATAACCAGCATGAAAACAAGAAAAAAACAAAACATATTTTAATTAAAATAGTCAGTCGTCTGTGATACATATTTTAATCTTAAAGTAATTCATGTTCATATCTCCTCCAGATGCTCCAAAGCTTCCCTCTGTGTCAGTGAGTCCCTCTGCTGAGATAGTGGAGAACAGTTCAGTCAATCTGACCTGTAGCAGTGATGCTAACCCAGCAGCTAAATACACCTGGTACAAAGAGAATGAAGACTCACCAAAAGCATCAGGACAGATCTTCACCATCACTGACTTCAGACCTGAACACAGTGGGAATTATTACTGTGAAGCCCAGAACAGAAGAGGACGTCATAACTCCACCTTACACCTGATTGTTGTTGCAGGTCATTTATGCTCATTAAACTAGATCCACATCCATTCACTTCACAATATCTTAACCTTTGCAATTAACCTCCCCCTCCAAATAAAAAGAAAAAAATATTTCTGCAATCTTTAGGTACCTTGCTGAGGGAAACAAAAATATTGCACAAACACTCTACATTATTAATTAGAACATTTCTGTCTGAAGTTTTATTCCCCTTTGAGAGTTACTAACAAGCCCAACAACTTTGATTCCATAGTCAATTGTCAGTGTTTCGTTTTGATCACTGTTTTCCAGGTTCAATGAAATCAGTAGCTGTTGGATCAATCACTGCAATTGTTCTGGCTATCATCTTCCTCTGTGCCTTCCTATTGATTAGGTGAGCAGTTTAATTTTACCGTTGTTGTATTAAGTGCTGTATCCTAAATTTAGTCTGTTGTTTACTTATTTCCTTCAATAATTTATTTGTTTGCTCATTCTCCTATGCAGAAAAAAGAAGAGCTTGAAACAAACCACAGAGCGACCAGACAACAATGCACAGGTGAGGAAGAAAAACGACAACCTCAAACCTCTGGTTCACTTATTGGTTTTGAAAATAAGCGTTTAAATAAATGTTAATCCTAGAAATTTGTAGCGTTTGATGACATTTGTAAAGTCACTGAAATTGAGGAAAACAACCCCTTCACCCTTAATCCTGCAGATGTTTTAAGATTTTCTGTTACAGGCCAATAAAAAAATATTGTATTTGCCCACCTACCTATCGACACCTTCTTAAAATAATCGCCTAAGTCATTTTTTCAGATTTTTCAGGAAACACAAAAAACTGAACCATTTATTAAATATACAATATTTACAAACAATTTTATTCAAAACAACTATAACAACAGCTGTTTAACTGAGGATATAGGCAATTTTACCAGAGGTGGCCAGCATCATGAGGAGATGATTTAGGCAAAAAAAAAATAATTGTAAAAAAGTGACTTAGGCGATTATTTTAAGAGGGTGACGCTATGTAGCTTAACAACTCTTGTCTATGCAATGTTTACCTTTCAGGTACACATGGGTACAGTGAGTGATAACCATTCAGCTGCATTTCAGAGAACACCAGCAGAGGAACAGGACGACCTTTGCTATGCCAGCGTACGCTACTCCAAACAGCAGGAAGATCCTCTTTACTCCAACATCAGACCAGTTCAGCCCAACAGAAACAAGAATGAAGAGCAGGAGGAAGAGGATGAGGGCAGTGTGGAGTACTCTGTTGTCAAGATGAAGAGTGGCAGTGCTTCCCCAGAGTGAGTCCATACAAAGTTTTCTTTGCTGCACAAAGTTTGAAACATTTTTTTATTCTCACAGTTTTAATATTGTTGAGTCTGTCTGTTATCTAAAACCTGTTCTTCACTAATTTTGTGAGTTCATAATTCTTTAAACATGTTGTTTCATTCACAGATCAAGACGTCAAGATGCTGTGCAAGATCCATTTGCACTTTACAGCACAGTCACCAAAACACCAAGAGTATGAACACAAATCTGTGGTCTGTGTACGGCGTTTAAACAACAAACAAATGGAGCTTCTCCTACTACCAACCGTTTATCACAAAAGTTTTTTGGGGGGGCCCAGACAGGAGATTTTTATCTGCATTCACAATATAAGGGATTCAACCATAGTCAACATACCTTTGCTATATATATCTGACAGTTTCAGATGTTTGTCAACAATAGTATGGTCAATGGTTCGGGATTATTGACAGCCTAGTTACACAGTGTGTCTTAAACCTGCATTTCATCCTTTAAGGTTCTATCAATCATAAACACATAAACCCGGTATATACATAGGTTAATAAGGTTCAATAAAAGGTGAATAAAGTAAATATAATAGTTATTATAGGCCAGGCTTAAAATGTGACACATTTCAAAAAATTCATTACACATGGGCGTCCCTGTTCTGTTTGTCTCTGGTCCAAGGGGTCCTTGTGCTGAAAAAGGTTGAAGACCCCTGGTTTAGATAAATATATGTTACAAAGAGAAAATAGTTGTGGGTACCTTTTGATTGACAAGCTATTCTCAGTGTGCCCCATGCAGCTCCAACACACAGGGCTCAAGAAATATTTTCAGAAACATTTTAGTGTACTATTTAGGTGTAATATGAGAAAATTTGAGCACACATGCCGCTAAAACCAAGCACAACTGAAGTCACGATACCACCAGTTCGCACTCCAGTCCAAAAATGGTCAACAAAGACCAAGATGGCAACATCCATAATGCTAAGATTAAGGCTTCAAAACACAAACCAGTGGATGACGTCACAGTAGGTTGAGTCTCTGATTGGCTGCCATAAACCTGGTCAGTTGTTTCACTCTTGTTATATATAAGTGTGCAGCGCTGGTAACAATACCTTTACCTTATATTCTGTTACCAGTTATCTGTAACTAAATAAAATGTGTGAATATTAGGTTTGACTTGATATACTGTAATATTTAATTAATTTATTAATAGTTATGACACCCAGCCTTGGTCATTTATCTAGTGTAATAGTATCAGTTAGCTAACATGTGCTAAGCATGTACTTCATAAATACTAATACATAATTTAATTTTAATATCCTGCTGATAGTGCTGACAAAACCATTTCCAGTATCTTGTTAAGTACACAGTATAACTAACACAATCTTTCTCTACTCTGCTGCATTTTCAGTTTAATTTTGTGCTTTTGTTGTTATTATTATTAGTTTTCCTCATAGTATAATCTCATAACTGAAAAGAAAATGTTTATTTACTCTGGTTGTGTGTTTTTATTATCTTGTTTTACACTGTTTTGTTTTATTGCACGTATTTATGTTCTTTAAATAACCTGATATTTTATTGAATAAAGATTTTCAGTTCTAAAATGATTTTCCCAGGCTGTTCAGTCTGTCAACAGATTCATGCAAGGTGTTCATTGTTTGAAACTGCCATCACCAGAGTGTGAGCAATAAGTGACCCCCCCGACCCCATACTGGTCAGCTTGCCGTCCGCAAACCGTTCTTCTATAGTATGACAGATTAGGTGAATGAACAGGTATGAAGGCTCAGAGAATGACAGACTTGAACCCAGAAGCAGGAGGACTCAAAGATAAAGGCAGGTTAGGTAAAAGTTACTCATAGTCAAAAATAATCAAAGGTCAAAATCAGGCAGGAAGATCAAAACAGGCCAAGGAGTAAGCAAGAATAAATCTGGCATGTGATGAGTGAAATTGGACCTGTGCACTGCAAAGGTGATGAGAGAAATGTAAAGATCAGGTGATAGAAAAGGCAGGAAGGGTTTTATTGCAGGGCAGGATGGACTGGAGGGATCAGAAATGGTGGTAGAGTATTTATGTTAGGGAAACAACAGAGCAGGCAAGAAAATGGCAGCTTGGTGAATTTCTCAACAAATTGATATATTTGTATATACGTATTGTATATGTAATATGAATCATACTTTTTCAAAATGTAAATAATAAAGTACTGCAAAATTGTACTTTTGTAAGTACAGTGTACTTAGTTACCTTCCACCACTGAGAATTTGAGGCAAAGGGCATGTCTTAAACTGACTATTTTATAATCTCAATCTAAGAAGATGTCAAGACATACATATTTGTAGGAGATCAGTTGAATTATCAGCTGCATAATACATTAAAGCGTCTTTAAAGTTAAATCAAAGCCTGTGAAATTGTCCTCAGAAGTTGTGTTATGTGTGACGTGCTGTGATGTGAGTGACTCTGGTACCAACAGGCCACAAAATTTGTTTCCATTTTTCATAGTCATATTAAGAAAGAAAGAGTTTAAACAACAGCATCATTTCTTGTGTTAATTTCAGTCTGGGGATGTACAGACAGCTGGTCATGCATGTTAATAAAGAGGAAGAAAACCATCTGACTTGTTCAACTGTGGGAACCATAGAGGATGTGTATCCTCTGAAGACCACTTAAGCAGAGAAGCTGATTTGAATAACTCACATACTGTGTAGTGTTTCTTGCACATTTCCCGACATGTTTTGACAGACAGAGAAATGAGAGGAGCAGCTATGAGTTTCACTGCAGCAGCGTGTGGGTTTGTTGTCTTCCTCCTCTCTGTGTCAGGTACTGTACATCTACATTTACATTTTAACATAACCAGCACGCTTATTTTAGTTGAAAGACTTTGACAGAAGGAAGGTTCAAGAAAAATATATTGAGTGATTATTTACCACATTGTTAACAGATTTGATGATGTTGTGATACAGTGTGACATTACATTTTAAGCTCTGCAACACCAGATATTTGCTTGCTGTAAAACTTGAAATGGTTAATAGTTGAGTACTTAATGTTATTTTTCAAACTGTTTTTTCTGTATCCTGGCACACAGAAACTTAAATACAGTCAAAGGAAGAAATCTGAGAGTCGACACTCTCCGCTCAGTTGCTTAGACTGAATGTAAATCAGTAGAAAAAAAACACGTTTCAGCTAGTAGAAAATAAGCCAGACATGTTTTCAGTGACAGACGGTCAAATTATTAAAGCAAAAAGCGGTGGTGTTTAGCTCAGTTAGTGTAGACTCTATTCCAACTGAGCTAAACAACATCCTTCGTACATGTGGCGGATGCTCTCTACTATAGAGCATCCGCCACATGTACGAAGGCTCAGTCCTTGCCGCAGCAGCCCAGGGTTCTAATCCGACTTGCGCCGTTTGCTGCATGTTGTTCCCCATCTCTCTCTCTCTCCCCACATTCCTCTCACTTCTTCAGCGGTCTCTATCAAAATAAAGCTTGAAAAGGCCAAAAGTTAAACCTGTGATTTACCTGCTGGACTGAGCCTTCGTACATGTGGCGAATGCTCTTTATCAACTGAGCTAAACAACACCCCTTTTTGCTTTATATATATAGATTGAACCAGTTTGATTGATTTGATTGAAATACTTTAGCTGCTGTATTGTTCTTGCATTGAGTCATAATTAATACCACTGTTAATACTTGTACATTCCTGATGATTCATAAAATACTACATGAATGAAGTCATGATTTTTTAAACACATTAAATCATTCATGAATCCACTGTATTTTAGTGACCTTACCATAAAATGTTACCTGCTTAAAGACAGCTTGAGTACTCGTTTAAAAGAGGAAATATCCTAATAAAAAATCCAGACAGTGCCACTGAATCATTTCATTTCTGTGACTAGTTCTCATCTTCTTTACCCCTATTTGCAAACCTTGTGAGTCGGGTAAACATGACAACAGAGACTTCGTATAAGCAACATAATGGCAACAAATAGTTTCACATCCGTGTTCTGCATTTTTCTGTAGTTTCACACTCCTGACCTGACCACAGACATGAAACAAATCAAGCAAAACAGACCTTTTTCCACATACCCCACCCAAATAAATCATATTCTGTTTCTATTCTACCAGTAAAAATGTGTCAATGTTTCATTGACTTAAAATATAGGTTGAGCACAGATGAAACTTTGGCTCAGTTCTCAGCAATGCTCAGACCCTGGAACCTTTCAGTCTGATTGAACTCATTTTTAATGTATATGTTAAACCTGTGACTTACCTGCTGTGACATACCAGAATATCTGCTCTGAAAATGGCATGTTGTCTCTGAGTACTGAGTAAATAAGATTCTGCTGTTTTTGAACCTGGTCCAGGTTACATTCAAGTCTATCCTGTGACGTTGTTGTGAGTCTGATTGTAGTTTCTGCTCTGCTCTTTGTTACAGGGGTACAGGGTTGGTATAGCTGGGGAGTGACTTGCACTCCTACTGCGATCTGTGCCTTAAAAGGATCAACAGTGGAAATGAGCTGCACATACAGATACCCACCGAGAGAAAATAACCGCGATACTACAGTTGAGGAAACATTCTGGTTTACTAAATTAAAAGGAAATGTACCTGTCGATCTGAGAACAGAGTATTCAGGTCGCATGCGATATAGTTGTCAAGAGAAAAGTTGCACTCTGAGAATCACAGACCTGAGAGAGAGCGACTCGGCTGTTTACAAGTTCAGATTCACAACAAATCAACCAGATAGAACTTATACTAGTTCACCTGGTGTTACTTTGTCTGTCACAGGTAACTTTTAGATTCACGTTAATTATTTCCAAATGTTCAACATCTAAAGAACAACAATATCAATGTGTTGTGTGTGTACAGTTTTGTCTAAAATAACATTCCTGTTCCTTCTTCACAAATCCAGATCTGCAGGTGAAAAAATCTGGAGATTGGCTGGACTGTTTCAGCAGTTGTCATCTGCCAGGTCATCCTTCTTACATCTGGTACAGAAATGGAGAGGAAATTTATGGAAAAACATCATATTTATGGAAGTCTCATTATCATTATTATGACAGTTCTTCCTGTGCTGTAAAGGGACATGAGGATTTGCCCTCTTCTCCAGTGTGTAAGTTTACTTCAGTCTTCTAACTTGATGCCATTTTGAACTTTATAGCTGTGTTCTCTGTCACGACTTCATGAACCCTTTACATAGGGTACCTTTGTTACAGTAATACAACCAGTTGTAAATGACCATACATAAAGATGATAATGATCCAAAATATTTGATCTTTTAGGTGTCTATGGTCAAAACTGCAACAGAGTGACGTACACTGACAGAAGCATCTGTGCCTTCAAAGGTTCATCAGTGGACATTTCTTGCACATACAACAGCTATGGTGGACCCATCACATCTAAATTCTGGTTCAGTCCTGAACGTAGTGATCAGTGGCAGAGCCCGTCACAGCTTTCAGGTCGTGTTCAGGTCCTTGATACAGAGAGAGGACACTCCACTCTGAGAATCAGCGATCTAAAAGCCAGTGATTCAACTCAGTATCGCTTCAAATTCAAAAGAACAAGGTTTGAATGGAGGAGTATTTTACCTGGTACAACTCTGACTGTCACAGGTACTGATGAACACATGATGAACTAAGCTTGAGGCCTATACAGCAGATTTTAGTGTAATGTTGATATATATGTTTTCATGATGAGATTATACTTTCTTTTGAAAATGATCCTTTAAATGATGTTAATACAATGGGAAGTATTGAATGAGAAGTAAATTAAATGATGTTAATACAATGGGAAGTATTGAATGAGAAGTAAATGTAGTTGTAAACAGATTCAGAAAAATGTGATTTGCTTCGGTTGAGTGTGCTGTTGTGTACATGTATGTCTTACATCCATACACCATTCTCGTGGCTTGATAAGAGATTAAAAGGAAAGATTGTACATGATGTGTTGATAATCTCAAGGGTGATATTATGGGTGTTTTATTGCAAGTTATTGAGTGTGTCCACAGTCCAGTGTACTAGCTTGTTTGAGGTGGTGAGTGATGTTGTGTTCCTGTTTATTTTATGTGACATTCCTGTTCTTTGTTCACAGATCCAGATTTACAGCTGCAGGTGATCCGGTCTTCTACTGGTCCAACGCTGATTTGTCACAGCAGCTGTCTTTCCGATCGTTCTTCCTTCATTTGGTACAAGAATAAAACCGAAATTATGGCAGAAACATCTCCTTTTTATAGAGGATACATTAATCCTGCAGACCACTACTCCTGTGCATACAAGAATTACCACACTGCTTCAGTCTGTAAGTTTACTCCACTGTGTCACTAGCAAAATGTTACATTTGGAAACTTTAATGTGGCCATAATCACTAATCTTTCAACATGGCTATGTGTATGTGATATGACATGCATTAGCTGCTAAAGAGCCAAATATTTTTGTCAGGACTTCATCAAATAGAACCAAATCCAGCTAAATGGAGAGTGAATATTGGTCTAAGATTCATCAGGTGGACACAAACCTAAATCCAAATGAACGCTAGTGTGGCTTTGTTTCTGCTGGATGGGTAAATATAGTGTACGTGCTAGTTCACCAAATCATTTTTACACGATGATATATCACATATCATTGTGTTTACAGCTTGTTTGCACCAACAACAAAAGACATCCATAAAAAAAAAAAGATTGTGCATTAGGTAAAAATCTGAGAGAAAGTTCAACATATTTTGGCTTGGCTCAGAGTGACTTGGTATAAGGAAAGATGTAAAGATTTACTGTTGGTATATGAAAGGTTAGGAAGAAACAAAGCCCTTAAAACACATGATATATGTTTATATTTTTTCCTCCAGATGCTCCAATGGCTCCCTTGGTGCAGATGAGTTCCCCTGGCGACATTATGGAGAACAGTTCAGTGACTCTGACCTGTAGCAGTGATGCTCACCCAGCAGCTAAATACACCTGGTACAAGAAGAATGGAGGTCCAGACCCTCAACCTGTTAGTAAAGAAGCAGAGCTCGTCTTCAGATCCATCCAGTCCTCTGACTCTGGAGAGTATTACTGTACAGCTGAGAACGATCTGAAGAGGAGGACATCTGAATCCATCTCTGTTCATGTGAAATGTGAGTGAAAACAGACTTTATGTTTTAAAGCAACAGATATCTTATATCTGTTTTGCAGATTATGCCTGCTCTCACAAGCAGGCTACACAAGTCTACTGACTGGTCTTGTGTAGCCTGCTGTCTATGTGTATCCTCACAGTCTACAGCTATAATCCATCAGTAATCGCTGAAGATCCTCCTATCACTATTGGAATTTATGTTTACTGCCTTGCTTTGATTCAAACCATCATATAAGACCTCTTGCTGCAATAATGAATAAAAATCCATGTCAATGTATCTCTTCCAGATGGTCCAAAGACCTCCAGTGTGTCAGTGAGTCCCTCTGGTGAGATAGTGGAGGGCGGTTTAGTGACTCTGACCTGTAGCAGTGATGCTAACCCAGCAGCTAACTACACCTGGTACAAAGTGAATGAAGACTCACCAAAAGCATCAGGACAGATCTTCACCACAACAGGCATCTATCATTTCAACTCCATCAGCTCTGAGGACAGAGGGAACTACTACTGCAAGTCTGAGAATCAGTATGGACAGATCATGTCATCATCTCTATCTGTAGATGTCCAGTGTGAGTACAAAAAATAAGTAAATCTGTTGAATGATGAAAACCAAACACTAGGACCCGAAACCACAAGACATGTATCACTTCACCTCCATCAACTCTAAAAACAGCGGTGTCTACCACTGCAAGTGTGAGAATCTGTATGGACAGATTAACTCTTCATCTGTCTTTATAGATGTTAAGTGTAAGTAGCATATCATTTATAGATTGATTTTATGATTTTAGGCTTGCGACAATATTAGGTCCTTTCATACATACCTCATTTACCTCTGGGATTTCTATTTTTCCAAAAATTAGAGGTGTGAAATCTCCTGCAGAATGGGTTTTGAAGCCAGTTTGACTAAGCTAAGTGGCCCAAAAAGACTTTCCCCCATAAACTTATAAGCATCTGAATATGAATACATTCTTCTGAGCATCATGACCTGAGCAAAATGACAATCAGAACATTGAGAAAGTCTGGTGGAGCCACAAGATTAAATCATTTTATCTCAAGTTAGGTTTAAAAGACACGATTTGCCTTAAAAGTGTTCTGAGCTGTATCACTCCTTTCCTATGAGGAGAGCTCAACTAGGAGACGTACTACCTATGGCTGGGTGCACTGCTCTGGGGTAATTTGCACTTAAAGTTCAAATTATTTCAACTTTGACTGAGCACAATCAGTAACAACTGTATGTGATGTAGTGAAGCAATAGCCATTGCAAGATAGGGAGGTAGAGAGCAGAGAGCAATGGAAGAAATTAAACTCAACGTCACAAAATTAATGACATAGCACAAGCTCAGCAGTTTTATGAATGGGCACATAGTTTATGAACTTGATAAATCCAAAGCTAAAGTTAGCTCAGCATCTTACATACATCAGCTATACCTGGCATTCACTGTGACAGGGGATATGCTTCAACAGTAAGTGTCCAGAAGAAGTTAGCTTACATAGAAATCAATTAGTTTTTAAGAGCCTCTTAGTGCTGAGTCTCTTGTGCGCTTGCTCTATAGGTCACACAAGGTCTGGGTAATTTTAAACCCAAACATCAAACTTTTTTTTTTTTTTAGCTTCATGTACCACTGAGCAGCTTATCATGAATCACGAATGAATGAGTCTCGCCTCAAACACAGTATCGGTTCTCTTTATACATCCATGTTGTACCAGCTGCATATTTAAAGGTCAGCTTTCACACATTTTCACACAACTTTGTATCAGTTACAATGGATTAGGTCATCTGTCACCTGTCAGGGTGGGAAAGGATTGAAAAGGAGGGAATAATGTTCATGGAAACTTTTCTGTTTGTAATAAAATGCCACATTGGGAGGCACAATGCCTAATGTCAAGTGTTTTGACTTTATTTGTATTTTCCTCCAGATCCTCCAAGGCTTCCCTCTGTGTCAGTGAGTCCCTCTGCTGAGATAGTGGAGAACAGTTCAGTCAATCTGACCTGTAGCAGTGATGCTAACCCAGCAGCTAAATACACCTGGTACAAAGAGAATGAAAACTCACCAAAAGCATCAGGACAGATCTTCACCATCACTGACTTCAGACCTGAACACAGTGGGAATTATTACTGTGAAGCCCAGAACAGAAGAGGACGTCATAACTCCACCTTACACCTGATTGTTGTGGCAGGTCAGTTATGTGCGTTCACATATATACACCTCTTTACTACAGATCTTATTTGCATCACCACCTCCTTTCGATAAAAACACAGTTTCTAGCCATAACAGGTGAGTGATAAATACTTCTTTAAATAAGTGGATATAAAAATGATGGCACTCATAAGGGAGATTCTGGAGCTGTGATTACTCAAACAACAAAATCATTATTTCCTCCTGATTATCCAGCTGCATGGAAATCAGTAGCTGCAGGAATGGTCTCTGTTGTTCTCCTGCTTGTCATACTCCTGGCTGTCTTCCTATGGATGAGGTGAGCAAATGTATATCACAGTGATTCAATGTTCACTAATGCATCTAAAATGCCGTTCTGTATAAGTGATTTAACTCAAACGCTCGACCTCCCATTCAGAAGAAATAAGTCCTTCACACAGACATCGAAGGTTGGAGAGAGACCTGACAACAGTGCACAGGTGAGAAAGGAAGAGCTCAAGTATTACAGTACAAATGAAAACATGCTCGTCTGAAATGTCCCTCTTTTGCTCACCTTCTCAGTGCTGGGTGTTATTTTACAAAGGATGGTTAGTGTTTCTCAAACTTTTTACATTGTGCGCCACCTCAGAAAATATTAGTCAGTGGGACAAGTTCATAACTGAAGGTAATGTGACGGAAAAAGGGCACTCCCGATCCACACTTCTCTTTGGAATATGTACCGTTTAGAGCCATGATTGCATTGTTTTTGAAACTTTGATATTACCTCCACCTACCATCTTGCTGTCACGTCTTAGCTTGGAACTGTATGTATGCATGTGATATATTCATGAACATGACTACATAGCAGGCAGATATTGAAGCAATATTTTCATTCAAAATTTTGTAGTATTTTGTTTTTATTTTGATTATTGAACAGTAACTCAAATTAAAAGTGATGTTCAGCACAAATGGACGGGATGAATTCTGTGGTGACGGTGATCAGGAATGCAGTGCTGGTGCCGAGCTGTACATGGCAGAGGAGAAAGGAGACTGAACAATCTGGTGGCGTCTGGGAGACTGAGACAGTCTTTTATCCTGTGCAGGTCGCAGTTGTTGTAGTGATTAGGCAGGTGACAGAGAAACTGGAGGCCACGCCAAGCAGCACGCACAAACAGAGAGAAAGACCCAACCATACATACCCACGAGGGGAGAGGAAAAACAATTTCAAGTTCAGATATTCCTCCACGTACCACTAGAGGGAGGTCACATACCTTAGTTTGTGAATTTTTTGTGAATACATACACACACACACACACACACACACACACAAACTATACAGCTGGTTAGACTACAGCTTTAGTAATGTGGATGCACAGACCTTTAAGGTTAAGAGAAGCAACTTTTTATTGGTTTCATATTTGTGATGATGAATGAAGTTCACACTTCTTACCCTGCCACTTAATTTTTGTATTTATTTATAGTTGTTAAAAATATCCAGTGAGAAGGTTTGTGAAGCTTACTCATATTGGTCAATATCACATTACCGTGAAGCTCACTGTGGTATGTGTACGGCTGGTGGTACGCAACCTCCCTGCACATACATCAATGATTAGTTCCAAGCTAAAATATGACAGCAAGATAGTAAGTGGAGGTAAAATGAAAGGTTCAGAAACAATTACAGTTACTGTACAATTGTGGCTCTAAATGAGACATATTAGGAAGAAAAGTGCATACAGAGTTCCACTTTTTCACCAAATTAGCTCGGGTTCTTCAACTGGTTTCAATCAGGATTCAGAGCAACAATCAACAATAAGGAATGAACCTGCCGCCTGTATGCTACTGTATTTTAATTTATGTCATAACGGTGGTGCTTGCTATATATAGTCAATATAATTAATTTTTGCTTTTGACCCAATGAACTGGCATAAATAGGGAGGGAACAACAACATATAAATAAAAACTGATGTCCAGGATACAATATTTAAATGTTTAGCACCCTGACATAATCATAATTTCTCATTTCTTAGCAGCAAGAAAATAAGTCAAACTGTGAGACTTTAACACCTCCTGACCAGGTTCAGCTGAAAGCAACACCACAATAATTTAGCTGGCTTCCATTCATGCTACTCTGCTCATAAACTGAAATAATAATCCACATTACTCTTTCTGCTTCTGGTTACTTGAAATTTATGTGTGATCCACAGTTGTACTGATTTGAAACTTGAAAGAAAAAACGAATCTGAAACTTCAGGATGAGCAAAAAAAACATATAAAGAACCAAAAAGCAACCTCCCACGATCCCACCCTGAATCCAGCAGGTATTTTCCTGTAATTTTGGGGTGCAATAAATAATGCAATAAATTTGTAGTTAAACTTGACTTCTGTTTGTCCTGTCAGCTACACACCAGCCCAGTGTACGGCAACATGTTAGCTGGAGCACAGAGACAACCAGAAGAAGAGGAGGATGAACTCAACTACTCCAGCATCCAGTTCTCTCTGAGCCAGCAAGCAGCGCTTTACTCCAACTTCAGACCAGCTCAGCCCCACAGACAAACAGAGGACGAGGATGAGGAGGAAGGTGTTGACTACACTCGTGTTAAAACCGACAATAACAGTAGTGCCTCAGGGTAAGCCGCTCCTCTCACATAAACATTTTAAGTGCTATACAGTTAAAAAACACACACACACATTAGGTTAAAATTTACCTGAAAGTATTAATGCTTTGTTTTTTCCCTTTACAGAACAAGACGTCAAGAAGATGGGGAGGATTTGTTTGCACTGTACAGCACAGTCAACAAAAACAATCTGAACGCAACATGAAGCTGTAATCTGTTATTTATTTGTGGATTTTTATATGCGATTTGTTTGAGTAGGTCACCACACTGAGATTTTAAATACTGTAGCACTTCTCAGGTCAGACATGCTGCATCAAGTCAACCGTTTTATTTGTCTAACTGCATAGCCAAACACCAGCTGGGCTTTTCCATTGTTTTTGTGATTCTGGGGAAATGAGCCTACAAGTTGTCTCTATGAGATGAATCTGCAACTTCACTTGAGTTGAAGCATAGGAGGACAACACTGTATGACTTACTGCCACATAAATACTGTAGCAACACAACCGTCTATAATATGTGTATATTGTTGAGATAAAGTACAAATGAAATACAGTCAACATGTGTGTTCCATTTGTCAGAGGTCTGTTTTATTTTACACATTTGTGACATATGATCCTGACTAGCTGCTGTATATCAGTGGATGGATCAGGTGAATAATCTTTTTTTTTTTTTTAGATGATTTTATTTGGCCTTTTAAAGCTTTATTTCTGATAGAGACAGCTGATGAGTGACAGGAATGTGGAGAGAGAGACGGGGAATGACGTGGGAAAGAGCCACAGGTCAGATTCGAACCCTGGGCTTCGACAGCAAGGACTGAGCCTTTGCACATAGGGCGGCTGCTCTACCAACTAATGAAAAATTATAGATGTGTGCAAGTAGAAATTAGAAGTAGTATATCTCTTAGTCACCTCATATCTTTTTATCTTGTGGTGTTACGCATCTGGAGTGTTCCAGACAACAATTGGTGACCTTTCACTATGAAAGACTAAACAGTTCAGTGTCCTGCAGAGCTAGACTGTGGGAAGTGTGTTTTTTGATAAATACTTTGCTCTTGTGTTACTTTCGTATCTCATCCTCCAGACTGCTCCGTATGACACTCTGTATAACTGTGTGACCAAAGAATAAAACTACTAAAAGTCTTTACTTCAGACTCAATTTCCATGAAATTCATTTAGAGAATTTGAGCAACTTTTATCATGGCTGCCACGTAAATACTGAGTCATTTCACAGCGATAAAAAAACAGGAGCCTGTCACAACTTAGCAAGGAACCCAAATAGAGACAACAACAGTCAAAAGAACAAGTTTATTTATGATAAGGGAGGTGTGGGGAAGGAGGGTTGCTGGTCCAAGGGGGTCATGGACAGAGAGTGGGTCCGGGGGGGAAATAGCTGCAGGAGGGCTTAAGGTGATGCTGGGCTGTAAGGTAACAGACAGAGAAACAGGAAGAGACAGAACAATAACAAACAGTACAGACAAACACAACACCAAAACTGTCATGGCACTGGCTTCATGACAGAGTCCTTGACTGCATCTGTTGTAAGACACTTTGCACTGTGGTCTGTCATCTACTTCCTCACTGAGCCTTATGTATCTCTTACTATGTTTTCAGTCCTTTTTAATTTGTCTCTGTTTTTTTTAATGATTGTGACTTGTGGGGACTCTTATATCACACACAAATGTTGGATTTCAATTTAACTTCTCGTTCTGAACTAAAAGCGGGGCAATATTCACAAAACATCCTAAGGGTTAAAAGGAGCTCCTAACAGTATGTGGGGCATGTGAGTCCTAAGTGTAATTCATGGAGTACTAAAAGTAACTCCAAAGTCAACAACTACTTAAGTTATACTGTGCTAATTCCATCCTGTGAACGGCTCATTGCATACGTAAAATATTGTCTCAATAATAAAATAGTCTCAAATCAAAAACAGTCAAAATTAAAATGCCTTTATTTCACATGCCAGTATATATTTAAATCCAATGCAACCAACAAATCAAACAAATCAAATCATGTACGCATGATAAATTCCTTATAGCTACAAGCACATGATGACAATAAAGATGCTCTTAATGGTTCCAAATGCTTAAGTACATTTTTTTATGCTGTTCCTGAAGTGATGTTTCACATAAAGGAGAAGAGTCGATCTCATCATTAAAGCTACACAAGAAGTTGAGGGGGAAGAGAGGAGGGAGGAAGTTGTTAGAGACTGTTAGAGAGAAGCATGTTACACAGGTTAGATTTACAATTCAACGTATTAAAGGTCCAGTGTGACAGAATATTGCAGAATTAATAATAATATGTATAACTCTGTAAAACTGTTATGTTATGCATCAAAAATAAAGAAAATAAAAAGACATATAAGCGTATAAATGAAAAGTATGTTGTGCTCATCGGGTTTTGTTGACTGTGCTGTACAAGGCAGCTGGATTCTCTTCAGTTTTCTGTCCTCTGGTTCTGAGGAAAAAGAAGACATAGTATGAAATAATTTAGTTTCCAACAGTGATCAACATGAAAACGGAGCAGGGAAATGCAGAAGCAATGAATTCATGTCTTTTTAATCTTGCAGTGATCAAGCTGCTCACCTTGGGGCAGTTCTGGCACTGTTAATTTTGACAGCGGCATACTCAGAGACGTCTTGTTGCTCCATGTGTCTGAGGCGCTGAGCTGCTCTGATGTTGGAGTACAGAGAATCTGCCTGGTTGTTGGAGAAGTGGATGGAGGCGTACTGAAGGTCACCCTGCTCCTCCAGCTGTCTCTGATCAGGTACACATAAGCAAAATAACTTTCAGCTACACATTTAAATGATCAGATTTTTCATTTGAATAGTGCATTCTTGTGGAGGAAACAACAGCAGCTGTGATAATAATGGAACAAATATTCCTGCTTCACTAAAATGCAGCTGCATGACAGAAAAGAGCTAGGTAAAGGAATATACAAAACAATATAAACAGTAGGAAAGCTTTTGGATGTGAGAGGAGTTTAGTCACATCTAGCACAAGAGGAGAATCAGGGGAATGTAATGGATATTAATTTATGATAAGAAAGATGTCAAAAGAGAATTTCTTGAAGCACTTAAAGACAGTGAGTGACTCAGCAGAATGGTTTTCTTTTCTTCTGAAATAATATACGTAACTATTCTCGCCTGTTCCCTGTTGCCTGGTCTCTCTTCAGCCTCAGGAGATTCTTCAGAAGCCCTCTTTTTTCTTTTTAGGAGAAATAATTAAAACATGAATGATCAAATGTTTTAGTTCTAGACAAACTTTCATCAGAGAATCAGTCAAAGAGAAGTGCTCACCTGATCCACAGGAAGACAGAGAGGGAGAGGATAGCCAGGAGAACAACAGCGATTGTTCCAGCAGCAGATGCTTTCCCTCCTGCTCCCATTGACGCTGATAAATGTTGATCAAAAGAAAACCGTTAATTAGGGTCTTACAGCATGTTTGGAATGGACCCATAGAGTGATAAAACAAACATAAAACCTGTCCAGATCTACGGTACATGTGTGCATCTTACATCTATTAATGTCCTGCTCAATACACGTGGAATATCTGTCAGCATGTGGGCTCATGTAGTACAGCCTGACCAATGCTGGATTGTTCAGGCCGTGAGCAACAGGCTGTGAGTTGGACAGTAAGCAAACATTGTTCAGAAAGATGTGCTGCAAATCTAAACTAAATGTCTTCAGCCTTCTCCCTGTATGTATATTTTATTGTGCTAAACTGATATCCAGTGTGGAGTAGTGACAGAGAAAACTGTGAGTCACTCAAAATTCACCAAAATAATCAGAAATCTCTTCATCATCATAAAACCTCATCTCTCAAACTCTATTGTTGAGCTCACAGAGTGAAACAGCTGCTGTGTGAAGAAATCTTAACTTGGCTGCTTGTATCCGAGAACACATCTTTCTACACCACAGTTCAATACAAAGACCTGCATTGCTGAATCCTCATCGCTTTAAGATACATGTTGTTAGATCGAGCATATTATTAACAATTATATTCAGGAAATTGTCCATTGTTTGCAACATTTATGGGTTGTTACATATTAACATGTACAGTAAATGACCTAACTGACCTGCAACAACAATCAGGTGTAAGGTGGAGTTATGACGTCCTCTTCTGTTCTGGGCTTCACAGTAATAATTCCCCCTGTGTTCAGGTCTGAAGTCAGTGATGGTGAAGATCTGTCCTGATGCTTTTGGTGAGTCTTCATTCTCCTTGTACCAGGTGTATTTAGCTGCTGGGTTAGCATCACTGCTACAGGTCAGATTGACTGAACTGTTCTCCACTATCTCAGCAGAGGGACTCACTGACACAGAGGGAAGCTTTGGAGGATCTAGAGGAGATTTCAAGACTTGTTTATTTATATTAATAATAATGTCTTCGCTTTGGTTCATGTTGCATTTTGAATTATGGGCAAGGGTTCTGCACCAAAAACATGGGTCACCAGGACAACAGATTTGCTTATTTTTTGTACTCACACTGGACATCTACAGGTAGAGATGATGACATGATCTGTCCATACTGATTCTCAGACTTGCAGTAGTAGTTCCCTCTGTCCTCAGAGCTGATGGAGGTGAAATGATAGATGCCTGTTGATCTCTGAGGCAGCTTTTGCTTCTCTTTGTACCAGGTGTATTTAGCTGCTGGGTTAGCATCACTGCTACAGGTCAGAGTCACTGAACTGTTCTCCACTATCTCAGCAGAGGGACTCACTGACACAGAGGGAAGCCTTGGAGCATCTGGAGGAGATCAAATAAAAGATGATAGATTTCTGTGCTACATGTTTTGTAGCACCAGAACAAACTAGTATATAAAGAGGATTTCAAGGAGACAGAGTTGATAACAGAGCAGAAATCTTTGGTCATATTGGATCTTGGCTGTATATTTATGTGTGGGAGCATCTGAAACTTTAGAGGTTTGTTTTCTGGATTACTGATGGTTTGAGTCCCCTGAACATCTGTGCAGATCAGAGAGCCAATTGTAAATAAAACTGCCTTAACATCATTTACTGTAGCTGCTCAGTGAACTACAGCAGCAGACTGTGAATGTGAAACAGGCAGAGCTGAAGAAAGTGCATGATCAGCAAAACACATAACTGGATCATAAAGCTTTAAAAAGTTGTATGATGCATTTTTAAATGAACTACTCACATTTGACATCAAGAGAGATGTATTTAGATAAGTACATCAGATGTCTCATAGTACAGTAATACTCTCCAGAGTCAGAGGACTGGATGGATCTGAAGACGAGCTGTCTTTCTTTACTGAGAGGATGAAGGTCTGGACCTCCATCCTTCTTGTACCAGGTGTATTTAGCTGCTGGGTTAGCATCACTGCTACAGGTCAGAGTCACTGAACTGTTCTCCACTATCTCACCAGAGGGACTCACTGACACAGGCTCAACCCTCGGAACATCTGGAGGAGAAAACATGAACACATTTAACATTTTGTTTTAATTTGTATGTTACGCCTCAGAAATACCAAACTAGTTCAGCTTTAAACTAATGAAAAAATATAAACAGCTTCATTCTTTTCAGTTGTGTTTTTTCAGTGTCAATAAAGATGCAAGAACAGATAATCAGAGAATCTCTGCGATTAAGTTTAATGTGATAAAAAGAGAATGAGAGATAATGATGCAGCATGTCTATATGAGTTATATCCAGTTAACATACAGTACTACATCAGTTGGTGTTATGTTAGTGCAACACTGTAAGTAAACTCACACACTGGAGGAGAGCGGGACTTCTCATATCCTTCTACAGCACATGAATATCTGTCTGCAGGATCAAAGTGGCCTGAATAAGATTTAGATGTTTGTCCCTGAATGTTTTGTCCATTCTTGTACCAGATGTAGCGACGATGACCAGGTAGACGACAACTGCTCTGACAAGTCAGCTCTGCCTGGTTATACGACTTGTAGACCTTTAATGTGTTTATCTGCACCTGGAGAGCTGAACATGTGAATAAGGAAGAGAAGACTTCATTTCACACATATAAACATAAATAAATTAACACAGATGCAAGTACACTCCATAAAATGTTGAACACTTGGAAGTCAATTCATAATTACTCAAATGAAAATGTTACCTGTGACAGACAAAGTGACTCCAGGTCTACCAAAATATTTCCCTGTTGCATGGTTTGTTATGAATCTGAACCTGTACTCAGCTGAGTCGCTCTCTCTCAGGTCTGTGATTCTCAGAGTGCACTTGCTATCACAGATGTACTGCACACGACCTAAATACTCTGAGTCTGTTCTCAAATCCACAAAATCATTATTACTCCATTTTGTAAACCAGAATGTTTCCCGAACTGAGCTATAGATTGTGGCTGGATATGTGTATGTGCAGCTCATTTCCACTGTTGATCCTTTTAAGGCACAGATCTCAGTAGCAGTGTAAGTCACTCTCCAGCCATCCTGACCCTGTACCACTGTAACACAGAGCACATGAACAACAATAGTTAATTCATCAAAATACATCATACTATTAACATTATTTTGGGGAAAGGGAATTGGGATACATTTAAAAATCTTCAGCTATCAGACAATGTTCCTAATCTTGTATCTGTCCAACCAGAACTGAACTGGAAAATATAATTTCAGGTGTCATATTTTCTCTTTGTTGGGACACTGAAATATTTGTGTGTTTCTACTTTGGTCCATTCATTCTAAAAATTCCCATTAAAGATTAATTTAAAAAATAATTTTACAAATTTTTCTGCAATATAAGAGAAGAACAGTAGAACATATAATACTCAGAGTTGTTCTGTATCATTCTTCGCATGTTGACACATGTAAAAATAATTCTTGTAATGTTTTGATGTCTTTTCTAAGTGAAACCAGGACGAACACAGAAATACAGAAGTCACAGTCAGAGCAAAGGAGTCTGTGCTTTTCTTAGTCACTTCTGTCTGTTCACTCTGTAGTCAGGCTGCTGGTGTGAAAACCACACATGTATGCAGAACACCGAGAGGTGTTAAACTGTTTGCAGCAACTAATGAAGAGAAGAAAAAAACATTACAGTGTTTAAATTAGCTACAGATAGAAACTTCACTGAGACTAAAGTCCTTTCAAAAAACCTAAAAGTAACTGATCTGATCCATTTATTTCCAGAGATTCTCATCTTTAACGCAGTGAATGTAACTGTAGATGTACAGTACCTGACACAGAGAGAAGGACGACAACAAATCCACTCGCTGCTGCAGTTAAACTCATAGCTGCTCCTCTCATCTCTCTGTGAGGCTTCAGAGACGATCAAACATGTCAGCAGATAAAATAAGATAAAATAGTAAACAGTATCAGTCACATCAGTAACAATTCTACTTACATTGAAGACGGACGACGTTTCTAACGGTGACTTCCCTCTGTGTTCAATAAACAGAAGACGGATATCAGGCTGGTAAAAGACAACATTTCCTTCCTCTTTAGATTATTAACATACATGGTGATGCCAGTGTCAGTAAACGCCCACATCACAGTAAAGTTGTGTTGCTGTTTGATGCAAAATGTTGTCACAATGTGATGTTCTGTTATTATTTATCTGTAAAGTAAGTGTATATGTTGAGCAGTGGATAGTATTAGTAGTAGCCAATCTGATGATCAGCGGTCTGATCCCCAGCTCCTCCAGTCTGCATGTCCTTGGGCAAGATATTGAACCCCAAATTGCTCCTGAACACTGTGCCATCAGTGTGTGAATGTGTATGAATGGTTAGCTGCTAAAACTGATGAGCAGTTGGCACCTTGCATGGCAGCTTATGCCATCAGTGTATGAATGGGTGACTGAGACATGTAGTGTAAAAGTGCATAGAGTGGTCAGAAGACTGGAAAGGTGCTATATAAGTACAGACCATTTACCATTTACCTTATTGGTGTCAGTTCACGGTTAGAAATGCCTTTAGGCAGTTTTGAGTACACATGGGGAGAGATGCAGGTCAAACATCAACAATTGGCTCGTCTACCCCAGGAAGACATCCCTGTGTTTTGTGGTGACCCTCTCGTCTTCAGGTCTTTTCTTAAAGCATTTGAGCACACAGTGGACTCAAGAACAGACAATAATGCAGATCCACTATACTTTTTGGAACAATACACAAAAGGTGAACCACAAGACATTGAGAAAATTACATTATGGCAATGGACTGAAGATTAAATTCTCACTGACAAATTTGGGTGTGGACCCAAACTGTACAGTATCCAGCAAAATAAAACAAACAGTATCTGCATGGCTAGATACCAGTGAAGGTAAGAGAGCAGATGTGTATTTTTATAATTTAGGTGAACTGACTTTTTAAAGCAGACAGTGGTGAGAGCACTTCGAGTGATGAAGCCTGAATGTGCCACACAAGTTTCTCCACTAGAGGGCAGTAAAACATCAGAGATACTGAATCATGAGCATGAAACGACATTTTACCATCTATCACTGATTGTTACATCAAATTTAAATTGACCTAAGTTTGCATTTTAAACTGTTTTCCTGGACATTTAATTAATTGAACATCAACCAACATCTTTGACATATTGAAAGAAACTCTTAAAAAAAACTTGTTTTAGTTAAAAAAAGAAAGAAAAAAGGCTCTTAATTTGACCATTACACAAGCTATGATAATGTGCTTTTATTCTGAAAAGGCTTCATATTGAGTGGACCTCAAACTCTGCTTCGATAAATGACCCCAAAGAATCTAAATGGACCGAATGGAGATTTACAGCTAAAATGTAAGTTCAGGTCCTCTTCAGGAAAAACTGTGTCTGTGCATCTTCATATGCAGTGACATCATGAATCATAATAAACGATCACACTGTGACTCATTTCATCCTCATAGAGACAAAAAGTGACAAAGAGAGAGAAATAAGGAAAAGCTGCACTTTTTGAATCAGACACAGGAATACTTGGAAAATGTGACATCTATCAAAGTGTGCTACTGCTGGGCTTATGTTTGATTTAGTGTGTGAAAATCTAAACTGTACATGGAGTAAAATGTGATGCTTTCAGTTCACTGTCTCTGTTTGAACAGACTTTATTGGCTTTGTCAGCGAGGACAGGTGCAAACTCAGAAGCTGATCAGGATTTTCTCAAAAGTTATTTATTATTATGTACAGTTATGTCGTATATTCAGTTGTGATGCAGTTGAAGATGTTTGAAGAGAAACTCCGCCGACATTGTCTTAGTTGCATAACAAATTTATTACAATAAGTTCAGCATCGTACAAGTAAAACGTTACTTGGAGAGCCCCTGGCCGAATAATGAGACTCTCTCGAACTGTGCAGAGCAAGCCCTTATATACGGTAGGTCATGTCCCCAAAGCATACAATCAAAAAAAACTTACCCCAAGACAGGGGACATTTAAGGACAGATAGCTAAGAGAACTTCCTTTCCCAAGATACCCCACCTATGGGCCTTAACCTTTGACCTATCCTCTCCATTAACCTTGCTTAAAGTAAAACACACACACAGCAGGAAAAAGAAACCCCACATGTCACGTGAGACATCCCATCCTACATAGATCAACACACCCGACAGCATACCAGGATAATAACCCCAAAGTCTAGATGGCCTTAGAATACCAGCTAACTACACAAATAAGTGTCTTAATGTAAACTATCTGTATAAAATAGTACTATTGTTAATATGTAACTATGCATCTATGTGCAGACACCTCAATTTCAAAGTAACATTTTGCATGACAACTTTAATCATTGATTTGTGTAATATAACTCTACATAAAAAATAAGCTCTCTAAGTTTAAGCATTAAGCTATAAATCAGTAAGTCACAAACCACCTGACCATCAGCGTAACTAAACAAGAAATCATGTTTGACACGTCAACATCAGTTCAAGCTGCCAACACCACACTCTTCTAAACTTTCTGCTACATACTGTTGCTGACTGCCTGCGCTGCTGACTCCTACCTGCTGCTGCTACTGAAAACTGAACATGAAAACTTTTTTTCATCTTCCACAGCTGCACTCTCCACTGTGATCTTTCAATGTCGTACTGCTTTGCTTCCATCAGGAGGGTCCAGACTCTGGCTCATCTGCATCTGAAGAAAAAAAACACAGAAAACTTGTGTAAAGTTATCACTGTAACTGTGACTGTAAATCTGAAGTCAGCCTGTTTTATTCGATGCAGAAGGCTCTAACCTGACTGGACTTCACACCGTGTCTTCCTGCTCCTCTGTGTCTTCTGTCTGTGCTGCAGTGAAGTCTGAGACGTTCTCATATGTAGGACAAGAGTCGAACTGATGGAGAGACAACAAAATGAGGATCAATGGATGTCATTTATCAATAAGCTAAAATTGTATTTTAGCTTATTCATGAAAGGCATCATATTGTTTTTATCATCAATCTGTATTTCAAATATGAAATTCACTTAACACCTTCTTTACTTTTCAGAGCACTGATAATAAGTTAATATTCATGTGATATTAGATAAGTTTTGTCATTTGGGCCTCTCCTTTTCTGTGTGTCTTACCTCTATCATTTCTACAGGTTCATGTGGTTCAGTGGTGGAGCTCCGAGTGTTCTTCTTCCTGAAAAGAGTCCAACAACAAGAAATACAGAATTGAACATAAATGAATTCATAACAGTAATCTAAAAGAAGTTTGACGGAGAAAACAAAAGAGCGCTGACTAAACTGGTGGATTTTAATTGTTTTACCTCGTCCACAGACTGATGAGCAGTTGGCACCTTGCATGGCAGCTTATGCCATCAGTGTATGAATGGCTGACTGAGACATGTAGTGTAAAAGTGCATAGAGTAGTCAGAAGACTGGAAAGGTGCTATATAAGTACAGACCATTTACCATTTACCATATTGGTGGCAGTTCACGGTTAGAAATGCCTTTCGGCAGTTTTGAGTACACATGGGGAGAGATGCAGGTCAAACATCAACAATTGGCTCGTCTACCCCAGGAAGACATCCCTGTGTTTTGTGGTGACCCTCTCGTCTTCAGGTCTTTTCTTAAAGCATTTGAGCACACAGTGGACTCAAGAACAGACAGTAATGCAGATCGACTATACTTTTTGGAACAATACACAAAAGGTGAAGCACAAGACATTGAGAAAATTACATTATGGTAATGGACTGAAGATTAAATTCTCACTGAAAACTTTGGGTGTGGACCCAAACTGTACAGTATCCAGCAAAATAAAACAAACAGTATCTGCATGGATAGATACCAGTGAAGGTAAGAGAGCAGATGTGTATTTTTATAATTTAGGTGAACTGACTCTTTAAAGCAGACAGTGGTGAGAGCACCTCGAGTGATGAAGCCTGAATGTGCCACACAAGTTTCTCCACTAGAGGGAAGTAAAACATCAGAGATACTGAATCATGAGCCTGAAACGACATTTTACCATCCATCACTGATTGTTACATCAAATTTAAATTGACCTAAGTTTGTCCAGTTTCCTGGACATTTAATTAATTGAACATGAGAGGTCCAGTTTAAGATTTCTAATTTAATTTAGTTTTCAATAACATCAACCAACATCTTTGACATATTGAAACAAACTCTTGAAAAAAACTTGTTTTAGTTTAAAAAAGGAAATCTGCCCATTACACAAGCTATGATAATGTGCTTTTATTCTGAAAAGGCTTCCTATTGAGTGGACCTCAAACTCTGCTTTGATAAATGACCCTAAAGAATCTAAATGGACCGAATGGAGATTTACAGCTAAAATGTAAGTTCAGGTCCTCTTCAGGAAAAACTGTGTCTGTGCATCTAAAGAAATACAGAATTGAACATAAATTAATTCATAACAGTAATCTAAAAGAAGTTTGACGGAGAAAACAAAAGAGCGCTGACTAAACTGGTGGATTTTAATTGTTTTACCTCGTCCACAGACTCAGGAGAAGAAGAGGAATGAGCAGCAAGAACATCACAGTCAGCCTGATGATATTTATTATTATCGGTGAAGTCCCTAGAAATAGAGATACATATGTGATATACCTCACTGGTAGGATTAGACTGGTACATCACTTTTACCAGGTGACACTGTCTGTTAAGTCTGTGTGTGTGTGTGTAGGTGAATGTGGATAACTGACCTGCCACAACAATCAGATGTAAGGTGGAGTTATGACGTCCTCTTCTGTTCTGGGCTTCACAGTAATAATTCCCACTGTGTTCAGGTCTGGAGTCAGTGATGGTGAAGATCTGTCCTGATGCTTTTGGTGAGTCTTCATTCTCTTTGTACCAGGTGTAATTAGCTGCTGGGTTAGCATCACTACTACAGGTCAGAGTCACTGAACTGTTCTCCACTATCTCAGCAGAGGGACTCACTGACACAGAGGGAAGCCTTGGAGCATCTGGAAATGATCAAATATATGCATGTTTTGTTAAATGAATAATGTGTGAGTGGAAGTATATGAATCACTAAAGGTGGTCTTGTGACTGGCAGCAGACAGAAATTTAGAAAGCACATTATGTTATTTATTTATTTTTTAAATTATTAATATATTTTAACAAAACCCTTCCTGCAAAAAAGTTTCCATATTGTAAAATCCAGCACGTAATTTTTTTTCCATCAAAATGTAGCAAAACAAACTAGTATATAAAGAGGATTTCAAGGAGACAGGGTTTGTAACAGGACAGAAGTCTTTGGCCACACTAGATGTATTTTTATGTGTGGGAGCATCTGAAACTTTAGAGGTTTGTTTTCTGGATTACTGATGGTTTGAGTCCCCTGAACATCTGTGCAGATCAGAGAGCCAATTGTAAATAAAACTGCCTTAACATCATTTACTGTAGCTGCTCAGTGAACTACAGCAGCAGACTGTGAATGTGAAACAGGCAGAGCTGAAGAAAGTGCATGATCAGCAAAACACATAACTGGATCATAAAGCTTTAAAAAGTTGCATGATGCATTTTTAAATGAACTACTCACATTTGACATCAAGAGAGATGTATTTAGATAAGTACATCAGATGTCTCATAGTACAGTAATACTCTCCAGAGTCAGAGGACTGGATGGATCTGAAGACGAGCTGTCTTTCTTTACTGAGAGGATGAAGGTCTGGATCTCCATTCTCCTTGTACCAGACATAATGAACTGCTGGGTTAGCATCACTGCTACAGGTCAGAGTCACTGAACTGTTCTCCACTATCTCAGCAGAGGGACTCACTGACACAGGCTCAAACCTCGGAACATCTGGAGGAGAAAACATGAACACATTTAACATTTTGTTTTAATTTGTATGTTAAGTGTGATTAAGTTTAATGTGATAAAAAGAGAATGAGAGATAATGATGCAGCATGTCTATATGAGTTATATCCAGTTAACATACAGTACTACATCAGTTGGTGTTATGTTAGTGCAAGAAGTAAGTAAACTCACACAGTGGAGGAGAGCGGGACTTCTCATATCCTTCTACAGCACATGAATATCTGTCTGCAGGATCAAAGTGGCCTGAATAAGATTTAGATGTTTGTCCCTGAATGTTTTGTTCATTCTTGTACCAGATGTAGCGACGATGACCAGGTAGACGACAACTGCTCTGACAAGTCAGCTCTGCCTGGTTATACGACTTGTAGACCTTTAATGTGTTTATCTGCACCTGGAGAGCTGAACATGTGAATAAGGAAGAGAAGACTTCATTTCACACATATAAACATAAATAAATTAACACAGATGCAAGTACACTCCATAAAATGTTGAACACTTGGACGGCAATTCATAATTACTAAAATGAAAATGTTACCTGTGACAGACAAAGTGACTCCAGGTGAACCAAAATATTTCCCTGTTGCATGGTTTGTTATGAATCTGAACTTGTACTCAGCTGAGTCGCTCTCTCTCAGTTCTGTGATTCTCAGAGTGCACTTGTTGTTATGACAGATATTCTGCACACGACCTAAATACTCTGAGTCTGTTCTCAAATTCACAAAAACATTATTACTCCATTTTGTAAACCAGAATGCTTCCTGAACTGAGCCATAGATTCTGGTTGGATATCTGTATGTGCAGATCATTTCCACTGTTGATCCTTTTAAGGCACAGATCTCAGTAGAAGTGTAATTCACTCCCCAGCCATCCTGACCCTGTACCACTGTAACACAGAGCACACGAGGAGTCATGATCAAAATGAATAACAAGTCAGTAACAACAATAGTTAATTCAATAATTAACATAATTTGGGTGGAAAGGGAATTGGGATACTATTAAAAATCTTCAGCTATGAGACAATGTTCCTAATCTTGTATCTGTCCAACCAGAACTGAACTGGAAAATATAATTTCAGGTGTGTAGCAACCAATAATGTAAAAGCATGCCAATAATGGAATAACATGCCAATAATGTAATATTTTACAAACATTTTTGCGATAGAAGAGAAGAACAGTAGAACATAAAATGCTCTTTTTCTAAATAAAATCAGGGTGAACAAAGAAATACAGACATCACACTCAGAGCAAAGAAGAGTGGAAGATGTACACACTTTCTATAGTTCATCTCTGTGTGCACTGAGACAGGACATCATCCAGTCTGAAGGTGCAGTGAAGTGAACAGTATTGGACCTGTGACCTTTAATGCAGTTTACTGACCGGGATAAGACATTTTCATTACTACTGAGTCTGTGCTTTTCTTAGTCAGGTCTCTCTGTTCACTCTGAGGTCAGGCTGCTGCTGAAGTGTGAAAACCACACATGTATGCAGAACACCGAAGACAAAAGACGGAAAACTTTACAGTGATCAAATTAGCTGCAGATAGAACCTTCACTTTGAGACTACAGTCCTTTCAAAAACTTAAAAGTAACTGATCTGATCCATTTATTTCCAGAGATTCTCATCTTTTAACGCAGTGAATGTAACTGTAGATGTACAGTACCTGACACAGAGAGAAGGAAGACAACAAATCCACTCGCTGCTGCAGTTAAACTCATAGCTGCTCCTCTCATCTCTCTGTGAGGCTTCAGAGATGATCAAACATGTCAGCAGATAAAATAAGAAGTACACAGGAGGTAAACAAAGAAGTACACAGGAGGTAAACAGTATCAGTCACATCAATAACAATTCCACTTAAATTGAAGAGGGACGTCATTTCTAATGGTAACTTCCGTCTGTGGTCAATAAACTGAAGTAAAGTACCGGTAGAAAGACAACATTTCCTTCCTCTTTAGATTATTAATATACACGATGAGCCAAATGCCAGCAAACGCCCACATTACATCACACATCACTGTGCCACTGAAGTCACGTCCATTTATTTGATACAAAATGTTCTCACAATGTTATGTTCTGCTATTATCTATGTGTAAATCTGATGATCAGCAGTTTGATCCCCAGCACCTCCAGTCTGCATGTCCTTGGGCAAGATATTGAACCCCAAATTAGGGCAATGGACTTCATGTTGAGTTGGTTTAATGAGGATGTGGACTACATGGATGACTTGCATAACCAGAATAATAGGAGAGTTATCATCTCAACGTCGCCTTACAAAGTCAGAGAAAGAAACACCTCTCTTTGGTGTTTGACAAGGTCCTGTGGTGGAAAAGAATGAAAGGAAAATTTGCTTCTAACATAGTCATAACAAGAGTGGAAGAAAATGACAATTTAAAGATATTAACAGTACAGTGAACAATGTTGCTTTCACCAAGCCAGATTTGGTCTGCAAAATGAATCACACACTATTGGATAGCCATCATTACAATTTTCTGTGTCAGCAGTGGAGGTCCACAAAAGGAACGTATCAGAAAAAACAAACTCTGACTTTGAGATCAAACAGAAAATCTAAAGAACAAAAACATCCCAGACATAAGGAGTCAAAATGTCCAACAGTTCATCAGTGCTGAAGACAGGAAATCAAGGAAGGGGTGCACAGCGACACTAGTGACACTATTCACTATTCAATTCCTCACAACTTTAAACATCTGACTTCATTCTTTTCACTTGAGTGCTTTTGTGGAATGATGAGCATATTAAAAGATCAAGCCTGTTGAATAACACTCAGAAAAGTGTCAACTGAAAGATATACAAGAAGAGATCATCAGAGCTGTGATCCACATTTAACCTTTTCTGTTAAACAAATATTTCACAGCCAAAATGTTTTTTGTTTTTTTTTCATTCCTTGTGCAAACTGTTACGTCAAAAGTAGAACATCTGTGCACACAGTTTATTCAACCGGAAACCTAAACAAGCCAAAGTCAACACTTCCTAATCACTATAACATTATTGTGTGTTCATACCAGATCATACTAGTACCCATGAACCAATTGCCATGTTTGCAAAGCAACACAACTTTACTGTGATGTGGGCGTTTACTGGTACTGGCATCACCATGTATGTTAATAATCTAAAGAGGAAGGAAATGTTGTCTTTTACCAGCCTGATACCCGTCTTCTGTTTATTGAACACAGAGGGAAGTCACCGTTAGAAACGTCGTCCCTCTTCAATGTAAGTAGAATTGTTATTGATGTGACTGATACTGTTTATTATTTTATCTTATTTTATCTGCTGACATGTTTGATCGTCTCTGAAGCCTCACAGAGAGATGAGAGGAGCAGCTATGAGTTTAACTGCAGCAGCGAGTGGATTTGTTGTCTTCCTCCTCTCTGTGTCAGGTACTGTACATCTACAGCTACATTCACTGCGTTAAAAGATGAGAATCTCTGGAAATAAATGGATCAGAGTTTTTGTTTGTTTTTCTGTGACTTGTAATGGATATCTGGAAGATCTTGTATTGTGTTAATCAGCGTCTTATGCTCTTGTCTTGCATAAAGTAGCTGTGTGCTAAGCTCTTTTACATGCTGCAAACTGAGAATATTGCAGGTTTTACTCAGAGCTGTTCCCTTCTCACCCTGTGAAAACCTGTTAATTTCATCTAAATCTGACAATGGTTGTAGTTGCACCAGCTCATGTGTAAGACAATTACGTTTCAGTCTGCAGCTACTATTATCACAGTGAGGTTTTCTGGCTTTTCTCTTATCGTTATAGGCTGGATTTAGTTGCTGCAAATGCTTTCATGCCTCTCAGTGTTCTGCTTTTCTTTGTTTTTAAACTCAGCAGCAGCCTGATCACAAAGTGAACCGAGAGAAGTGATTAAGAAAAGCACAGACTCTCTAATAATTGATATTTCTCCTCTTATCCTGGTTGTTAAACTGCATTTTATGTTCTACTGTTCTTCTCTTCTGTCGCAGAAAGTCTTGTAAAATGATTTTTTAATTAATCTTTGATGAGAATTTTTCTATGTCCCACCAAAGAGAAAATATGACACCTGAAATTATATTTTCCAGTTCAGTTCTGGTTGGACAGATACAAGATTAGGAACATTGTCTGATAGCTGAAGATTTTTAAAAGTATCCCAATTCCCTTACCCCAAAATAATGTTAATAGTATGATGTATTTTGATGAATTAACTATTGTTGTTCATGTGCTCTGTGTTACAGTGATACAGGGTCAGAATGACTGGAGAGTGACTTACACTTCTACTGAGATCTGTGCCTTAAAAGGATCAACAGTGGACATGAACTGCATATACACATATCCAACCACAATCTATGGCCCAGTTCAGAAAACATTCTGGTTTACAAAATCGAGTAATAATGTTTTTGTGAATTTGAAAACAGACTCAGAGTATTCAGGTCGTGTGCAGTACATCTGTGATAACAACAAGTGCACTTTGAGAATCACAGACCTGAGAGAGAGCGACTCAGCTGAGTACAAGTTCAGAATCATAACAAACCATCCATTAGGGAAATATTTTAGTTCACCTGGAGTCACTTTGTCTGTCACAGGTAACATTTTCATTTGAGTAATTATGAATTGCCTTCCAAGTGTTCAACATTTTATGGAGTGTACTTGCATCTGTGTGTTTATTTATATTTATATTTATATTTATATTTATATTTATATTTATATATGTGTGAAATGAAGTCTTCTCTTCCTTATTCACATGTTCAGCTCTCCAGGTGCAGATAAACACATTAAAGGTCTACAAGTCGTATAACCAGGCAGAGCTGACTTGTCAGAGCAGTTGTCGTCTACCTGGTCATCGTCGCTACATCTGGTACAAGAATGGACAAAACATTCAGGGACAAACATTTAAATCTTGTTTAGTCTTCTTTGATCCTGCAGACAGATATTCATGTGCTGTAGAAGGATATGAGAAGTCCCGCTCTCCTCCACTGTGTGAGTTTACTTACTTCTTGCACTAACATAACACCAACTGATGTAGCCTTTAATTTTGTAAAGCACTGCATGTAACTCAGTTCTATTTTGTAATTTATTGTCAAATGGGATCAAAACCAAATCATTGGCCCATATACTGACCTAGAGGCCCAATTATTTATCATCACGTGACTCTTGTCATTATGTATTTTAGAGTTTGCAAATTCTTTTGATCACAAAAGTATTCTGGACATCATCATAGAAAATGCTTGATTATCTGATCTTGTATTTTAGTTGACATGTTTCTGAGTGAATTCATGATTCAGCAATCTTGATCCTTTAATTTCAATGCAAAACACTTTGTTGTCCAGGTCCAGGTTTTAACTCACAGTTTTTTATTATTGTTATTTTTTTTTAAACACAACTGAAAAGAATGAAGCTGTTTATATTTTGTCGTTAGTTTAAAGCTGAACTAGTTTGGTATTTCTGATGCGTAACATACAAATTAAAACAAAATGTTAAATGTGTTCATGTTTTCTCCTTCAGATGCTCCAAAGCTTCCCTCTGTGTCAGTGAGTCCCTCTGCTGAGATAGTGGAGAACAGTTCAGTGACTCTGACCTGTAGCAGTGATGCTAACCCAGCAGCTAATTACACCTGGTACAAGAAGAATGGAGATCCAGACCCTCAACCTCTCAGTAAAGAAGCAGAGCTCGTCTTCAGATCCATCCAGTCCTCTGACTCTGGAGAGTATTACTGTACTACAGGAAATCGAACTTTCTTTTCTAAATACATCTCTCTTGATGTCAAATGTGAGTATTTAATTTAAAAATGCATCATACAACTTTTTAAAGTTTTATGATCCAGTTATGTGTTTTGCAGATCATGCACGTTCTTCAGCTCTGCCTGTTTCACATTCACAGTCTGCTGCTGTCGTTCACTGAGCAGCTACAGTAAATGATGTTAAGGCAGTTTTATTTACAATTGGCTCTCTGATCTGCACAGATGTTCAGGGGATTCAAACCATCAGTAATCCAGAAAACAAACCTCTAAAGTTTCAGATGCTCCCACACATAAAAATACATCTAGTGTGGCCAAAGACTTCTGTCCTGTTACAAACCCTGTCTCCTTGAAATCCTCTTTATATACTAGTTTGTTTTGCTACATTTTGATGGAAAAAAAAACACATGCTGGATTTTGGCTCTCTGATCTGCACAGATGTTCAGGGGACTCAAACCATCAGTAATCCAGAAAACAAACCTCTAAAGTTTCAGATGCTCCCACACATAAATATACAGCCAAGATCCAATATGACCAAAGATTTCTGCTCTGTTACAAACTCTGTCTCCTTGAAATCCTCTTTATATACTAGTTTGTTCTGGTGCTACAAAACATGTAGCACAGAAATCTATCATCTTTTATTTGATCTCCTCCAGATGCTCCAAAGCTTCCCTCTGTGTCAGTGAGTCCCTCTGCTGAGATAGTGGAGAACAGTTCAGTGACTCTGACCTGTAGCAGTGATGCTAACCCAGCAGCTAAATACACCTGGTACAAGGAGAATGAAAACTCACCAAAAGCATCAGGACAGATCTTCACCATCACTGACTTCAGACCTGAACACAGTGGGAAATATTACTGTGAAGCCCAGAACAGAAGAGGACGTCACAACTCCACCTTACATCTGATTGTTGTGGCAGGTAAATTTCTGCATTACTTTCAGTTTGACTTTAAGTGCATGCTTTTTAATCTCTTTTTAACCGAATCTCAAAGTAGAGTCACATTCTGAAACTATTGGGGTTTTGTGGCGATTATTTCTGCTGTTTGCAGAGTTTACTATCCTTTTAGATTCATTAGATCTTGACCACCATTGTGCCTAAAACTGTCTTTCCAAACAGCCAACGTGAGATTTCTTCGCAATGCAGCTGTCATACCCTATGAGCTCAACAATAGAGTGTGTTTAAATAATGAGGTACAGCACAGACTCTTGAGATGTTTCAGGACATAAGTAGCTGGTTTTGAGACTGAAAAAAAGAAGAATTTTTTTTTATTCATTTCATGCACATATGCACCATGGTGCTGGACGTTATTTTGAGTGTTTTATCACTGGGATTATTCATCCAAACATGCTCTAACACCCTAATTAATGGTTTTCTTTTGATCTACATTTATCAGCGTCGATGGGAGCAGGAGGGAAAGCAGCTGCTGCTGGAACAATCGCTGTTGTTCTCCTGGCTATCCTCTCCCTCTCTGTCTTCCTGTGGATCAGGTGAGCACTTCTTTTTCACTGATTCACTGAATGTTAAATCACTGAAAGTCAGTTTGTCAGAACTAAAACATTCAATAATTTATGTTTGAATTATTTCTCCTAAAAAGAAAAAAGAGGGCTTCTGAAGAATCTTCTGAGGCTGAAGAGAGACCAGGCAACGGGGGACAGGTGAGAATAGTTACGTATATTATTTCAGAAGAAAAGAAAACCATTCTGCTGAGTCACTCACTGTCTTTAAGTGCTTCAAGAAATTATTTTCTGTGTATGTACCTGATCAGGGACAACTGGAGGAGCAGACTGACCTTCAGTACGCTGCCATCCAATTCTCCAACAACCAGGCAGATTCTCTGTACTCCAACATGGGAGCAGCTCATCCCCTCAGACACATGGAGCAACAAGCAGTTGTTGAGTACGCTGCGGTCAAATTTAACAGTAAATAAGTATTCATTTATAAGCTATATTTCTCAGAATTGTCCTCTCCAAGAATGAACCACAGAGGCATCATGAAAGCTTGATAAATGTACAGACAGCTTGTTTTTTTAGTGTGCACGGGCGAGCAGTGTGTAGAATTCTGTTGCGTAGTTGCAGTGGTGTAGACCAAATGACCAAATGCTAAAGGCAGCCAATGTTTACGTCAATTCTGGGCTACTGTAGAAACATGACAACAAATATTGTGAGTCACGAATGAAAGATAAGACGCTGGCAACAAAAAACAGGAAGTGAGGCTGAGGTTGTGGTGTCTGCATGTCAGTGAGTCAATGACAGAACACGTGTATTGCCACAGCTGTAGTCTTGCTCTTTGCGTTGTCATCGACGTGAAACCACATCATTGCTGCATCAGAGTTGCGCTAATGGATTTCTACATTTCTTTTGTACAAAATACTTCTCATTTCAATTGTATTACATTCTTTCAAATCTTAACACGTAACATGTTGCTGCTTAACTTGTATATTATCACACTTGATCAGTATTTTAATATTTAATCCAGATGTATGGATTTTTAACAGATAACAGATTTTGTCCTAGAAAAGAAAAATAAAACAATATAACAATTAATAAGACTGCATCATGACTTTTTTTTCTGCCTGTAGTACATCTCCTGATCACCTGATGCACGTCTCATGGTGTAAAGGCAGTTTTGTGATGCTCAGTTGAGCACCACTGACTCTGTTTTAAGTTTTATCTGCTGTTTGTTTCATCATGCATTTAAACATCTAATTCTTATTCAGGCCACTTTGATCCTGCAGACAGATATTCATGTGCTGTAGAAGGAAATGAGAAGTCCCGCTCTCCTCCAGTGTGTGAGTCTTGTACTAACATACCGCCATCTGGTGGAGAATTTTAGTTACTGCACTGTACCATGACTACCTGTTTCTTTATTATGGGTGACACTAATTGACTTGTATTTTGTAACAGTAGTAGCACACTTTTATAGATGTTACATTTTCTTCAGCTTCCACAAAAAATGCAGCTTTTCCTTTTTCTTTCTGTCTCTGTGAGGATGAAATGAGTCACAGTGTGATCGTTTGTTATGATTTTGGATGTCGTTGAAGATGCACAGACACAGTTTTTCCTGAAGAGGACCTGAACTTACATTTCAGCTGTAAATCTCTCATTCGGTCCATTCGTCAGTGATCCATGCAGAGTAGGTCGAAGCCTACTCAATGTGAAGCCTTTTCAGAATAAAAGCACATTATGATAGCTTTTACAATGGTCGAATTAAGAGCCTTTTTCTTTTCTTTTCTTTTCTTTTTAAGATAAAACAAGTTGTTTTGAAGAGTTTCTTGCAATGTGTCAAAATGTTGGTCACCGGAATCAGTGAAAATTAAATAAAATAAAAATCTGGACCTCTAATGTTTCATGAATTAAATGTCCAAGAAAACAAGTTGAAATGCATAAATGCTTTTATAATAAAATGTGACAATATCATGTACCAATTCAAATATGATGTAACAATCAATGATGGAAGGTAAAACGTCGTTTCAGGTTCATGATTCAGCATCTCTGATGTTTTACTGCCCTCTAGTGGAAACCTAAGTGTTGCACAATCAGGCGTCATCAATGAGAGCTCCCGTCACAGTTGGCTGTGAAGGGTCAGTTCACTCAAATTAGAAAAAAAGACATATCTTCTCTCTTGACCCCACTGGTATATATCCATCCAGATACTGTTTGTTTTATTTTGCTTCATACTGTAAAGTTTGAAAACTACATGTGTTTTTATCCCAGTTTAAAGGGAGAGCATCTGTACACACAGTTTATCCGTCTAAACCACCTCAACAAGCCAAAGTCATTCAAACTCTTCTTTACCTGCATCATTATATCACTATTATGTGTCCATACCAGATCATACCAGTCCTCTTGATCATGTCGTGTGTTACATGTTCATTTTTGGTTCACACTAACAGGCATGTCTCATGGTTCACCAGCCCAATCCATCCCTGTTTCTTCACTGTTCTGTATCAATAACATTTTGTAATGCACAATTTTACATAATAAGAAATAAACACTGTGCTCAGCAAGTCATTTTTGTATCTAAACTGCTGCAGTACATAAGAAATTTGAAATTTGTGTTTTATGTTTTTGAATTGTCATTTCTTCTGTCAGCGGGATGTTTGGTAGTGATATTCTTTCTTTGTAATGTAAAGTTTGTACTGTGATGTGGGTGTTTACTAGCATTTGGCTCATCGTGTATGTTAATTATCAAAAGAGGAAGGAAATCTTGTCTTTTCACAGCCTGCTATCCGTCGTCTGCTTACTAAGGACAGAGGAAAGGCATTGGTAAAGACTTCTATCTTCATTGTAAGTAGGATTGTTAATTGATGTGACTGATACTGTTTACCTCCTGTGTACTTCTTATTTTATCTGCTGACATGTTTGATCGTCTCAGAAGCCTCACAGAGAGATGAGAGGAGCAGCTATGAGTTTAACTGGATTTGTTGTCTTCCTTCTCTCTGTGTCACGTACTGCACATCTACAGTTACATTCACTGCGTTAAAGATGAGAATCTGGGACCATGTAGGACATGCAGAAATAAATGGCTCAGACTTGTGTGGAGGGCACATTTCCAAATAATTATTTAGTGTACAATTATCCAGATGTTAATTAATTTTATTCTTATATAGCTTTTATTTGTTTTCATGTCAGTTGGAATGAATATATATCATTATTTATAATATTATATAATATCTTGTAGTGTGTTCACCAAGGTCTTTGTTCTCATCTTCTACATAAAGTAGCTGTGTGTTAAGCTGTTTTACATATTGTAAATTGAGAATATTGTGGGTTTTATTCAGAACTGTTCCCTCCTCACCCTTTGGAAACCTGTTGGCCTGTTAATCTGATCTAAATCTGACCTTGGTTGTAGAAATATCAGCTCTTGTGTCGAACAACTTGTTTCTATCAGCAGCTACTTTTATCACAGTTAGGTTTTCTAGATTTGTCTTACCTTTATATCATAGCTGCTGCAATGTCTTAGTATTCTTTTTTTATCAGTGGTTTTCACACCTACCTCAGCAGCAGCCCGACCACAGAGCAGACACACAACACTGACTAAGAAAAGCACAGACAGAAGACAGATGTCTCTCTAAACTAAAACAAAAGAGAAGAGATCAAGAAAAGCACAAACGCTATAATAATGAATATTTCATCCTTTTATCCTGGTCAGTAAACTGCATTAAAGGTCACAGGTCCAATATTGTTCACTTCACTGCACCTTCAGACTGGATGATGTCCTGTCTCAGTGCACACAGAGATGAACTGTAGAAAGTGTGTACATCTTCCACTCTTCTTTTGCTCTGACTGTGACTTCTGCATTTCTGTGTTCACCCTGGTTTCACTTAGAAAAAAAAACATTTCAAAAGTTAAGACGTGTTAGTATGAAGAGGAAAAGGAGGTTAAACAACAACTCTGAGTATTTTAGTTTGTTTTTAAAATGTCAAAATTATTTTTCGTTATTTATTTCTATTTATTATTATTTTCTTTTGGTTTGGAGGACTTTTTATTGGTACATAGGATTAACTTTTCAGACATGTTGATGACAATTTTATATATTGTATGTTCTGTTGTATTGTTTTGTTTGTTTGTTGAAATAATATTTAGAATGTCTAGTTTATCCCAATCCCATAAATATATTATAAGTTAATCTAAGTCTTCTGCTGTGTGTCTTCATGCATACATAATGAAAAGAGGAAGTTGGGTTTATTTTTAACAACTTGTCTTCTGGCTGCTGCTTTCAGACCACATAGAAAAGATGTCTATTCAAGACAACCTCCTTCCACATTAGGAAGAAGTGCTCTTGATGTGACTGATTTACTTCTCGTACTACTACAAATGGTACTACTACTTCAACTCTTGTATATCTTTGACCTGCAGACGTGTTTTATTGTCTCTGAAGTCACAAAGAGAGATGAGAGGAGCAGCTATGAGTTTAACTGCAGCAGTGGGTGGATCTATTGTCCTTCTCCTCACCATGACAGGTACTATATATCCACATTTATGTTACAGGTATTTACACTAAGTCAGGGCAACCTAAAGTGAGTGGGTGTCTCCAGTTTGTTAGTACACAGTGGTTTGTGGATTTTCAGAGAATGTCTCTGCATCTACGTATTCATACTGACAATTGAAGTGCAGTGTACAGTAAGGGTAGTAGGGGAGAAAAAAATAATTCTTGGATGTGCAGTGATAATATTGAATGATTTATGGAGGCAACAAACGTCACATGCAGACATTTTTATGAGAAAGAAGAAACATTTTGGGGAGGAGGGGGAAAGTAATGCAAATCAGCAGGTGCTTCTGCTGCTTCATTTTGTTAATTAAAGTGTCACACAGTGCAATCTAACTCCAGTAATGTGTAGTATGTCTGACTTTTTCATTTTAAAGTTTAAAGTCTTTTTTATTTTATTTATCTCAGACTGTTATTCCCTTTCAGCCTTCAAATTTTCAATATTTTGACTATAGTGAACATGTTAAATCAGTGTGTAAGCTTTAATAACAAGATAGCGTATATATATCATTATTTTGACTTAAAATGTTTTCACTCAACAGCACTGATTTTGGTTTTAATATTTATTATTTATTTAGATTCTTTTTCTCTCGATGTACCTGATTTCTGGTGTGCTCTGTGTTACAGTGGTACAGGCTCACAATGGCTGGGGAGTGACTTACACTCCTACTAAGATCTTTGCCTTAAAAGGATCAACAGTGGAAATGATCTGCACATACACATATCCAACCAGAATGAATATCAAAGTTGAGGAAACATTCTGGTTTACAAAATCGAGTAATAATGTTTATGTGGATTTGAGAACAGACCCAGAGTATTCAGGTCGTGTGCAGTACATCTGTGATAACAACAAGTGCACTCTGAGAATCACAGACCTGAGAGAGAGCGACTCAGCTGAGTTCAAGTTCAGATTCATAACAAACCATGCAACAGGGAAATATTCTGGTTCACCTGGAGTCACTTTGTCTGTCACAGGTAACATTTTTATTTGGATATTTATGTTCCAAGTGTTCAGCATCTTTAAGAGTTTACTTGCATCTGTGTGTTTATATATGTGTGTATGCTGACATTTCAGTCTAAAATGAAGACTTCTGTTCTTATTCACATGTTCAGCTCTCCAGGTGCAGGTGAACACAACAGATAAGTCGTATAACCAGGCAGAGCTGACGTGTCAGAGCAGTTGTCTTTTATCTGGTCATCGTCGCTACATCTGGTACAAGAATGAAGAAAAAATTCAGGGACAAACATCTAAATCTTGTTCAGTCTTCTTTGATCCTGCAGACAGATATTCATGTGCTGTAGAAGGATATGAGAAGTCCCACTCTCCTCCAGTGTGTGAGTTTACTTACAGTCTTGTACTAACATACCGCCATCTGGCGGAGAATTTTAGTTACTGCACTGTACCATGACTGTTTCTTGAATATGGGTGACAATACGTGATTTACATTTTGTGGCTAACCCACAATCTGTGTGGTTGTGTGTCCAGTCAGCTTCATGAATAACGTTCGAGTCTCACTCTGAGACAACTTAAGGAACCAGTCCTCCAGCAGGTTTATGTAAAAAGAATATATGCAACGCTGTCCTCTGATGTTATAATTCTGATTTTGTGTTGATGGCCTGTGTTTCAGCTGTGAAGGATCACTGGGATGTGACTTACACGTCTACTCAGATCTGTGCTTTCAAACAATCAACAGTGGACATGAGCTGCACATACAGATATCCAGCCAGAATGGATGGCCGTAAAACAGAAATTAAGGAAAAATTCTGGTTTACGAAAGCGGGTGATAATAATTTTTACAATAATCTGACAACAGACTCAGAGTATTCAGGTCGTGTGCAGTATATCTGTGATAACAACAAGTGCACTCTGAGAATCACAAACCTTAGAGAGAGCGACGCGGCTGAGTACAAGTTCAGATTCACAACAAACCATGCAACAGGGAAATATACTGGTTCACCTGGAGTCACTTTGTCTGTCACAGGTAACATTTTCACTGGAAATGTTTAACAAATAGAAAAAATGAATATCAACATGTGTGTATGTGTTCACGTTGACAGCTGATTCTAAACATGAACATTTCTGTTTATTCATCACAGAGCCTCAGTTCCACATACATGTGAGGAGATCATCAGTCAACCAGTATGTTAACTGGACAGAGCTGACATGTCACACCACTTGTCAGCTGCCTGATCATTCGTCCTACATCTGGTACAATAATGGACAGAAACTTGAAGGACAAGATAGGGGAAAAAAATACTTTCACCCAAACACAATAAATCCTGCAGACAAGTATTCCTGTGCTGTATATGGATTGGGGTCTTTCACCTCTCTTCAAGTGTGTGAGTTTACTTCTCTTTATTTATTTATTTATTTATTTATTTATTTATTTATTTATTTATTTTTTTACCTTTTCTATATTTTAAATGTATTTTCATAATCATGAAACATTTATTCTGATCAACTGGAGTCATGTACAAAATACACCACAAGCCATGCACACTCTTCAGAATCTTTACAACCACAGAAAGTTTATTTATACAAGACAAATAAATTCAACAACTGAAAGTATAACAGTAACTATGACAACAGAGAGGAAAACAAATGTAGAAAATAATAAATAAGTCTTTCTTATCCTTCCCCACCACTGCATGAAAGACATTCAGCAACAGCTCCAGGATCAGCACTCTGGACAGCTACAATAAACACAATAATTCTCATTTTAAAGTTAATGTATGTTCATATCTCCTCCAGATGCTCCAAAGCTTCCCTCTGTGTCAGTGAGTCCCTCTGCTGAGATAGTGGAGAACAGTTCAGTGACTCTGACCTGTAGCAGTGATGCTAACCCAGCAGCTAATTACACCTGGTACAAGAAGAATGGAGATCCAGACCCTCAACCTCTCAGTAAAGAAGCAGAGCTCGTCTTCAGATCCATCCAGTCCTCTGACTCTGGAGAGTATTACTGTACAGCTGAGAACGAGCTGGGGAGGAGGACATCTGAATCCATCTCTGTTAATGTGAAATGTGAGTAAAATACAGGCTACAAAATATAGAGATATTAAATCTGCCAAATTATTCAACGAGAGTCTGCATTACAAACTGGGCTATGAGGATTGAAAGAAAAAAGATGCTTTAGGAAGCAGGGGTGTCTCAACAATGATTCATCCATCTAAATCTAAATTGCTCGAGTATTCCTTTAACCCATTAAAACGATTTGGCCTGCTCTATTTTTACAGTCTGCTGTTGTAGATCACTGAGCAGCTGCAGTAGATTTAGACCACCTTGATCACATCATTCCATGTCTGTAACAACTACTACAGTAATTCATTATCAACTGATAATATTTTATATTCATACAGATCCTCCAAGGCTTCCCTCCGTGTCAGTGAGTCCCTCTGCTGAGATAGTGGAGAACAGTTCAGTGACTCTGAGCTGTAGCAGTGACGCTAACCCAGCAGCTAAATACACCTGGTACAAGGAGAAGCAAAAGGTGTTTCAAGGGCCAGAAGGACATTATAATTTCATGTCCATCAGCCCTGAGGACACAGGGAACTACACCTGCAAGTCTGAGAACCAATATGGAAAGAACAGCTCTTCAGTGCTATTTATAGATGTTCAGTGTAAGTCACATTTTATTTTTCACGATACACATGTCCTTTCAAGTCATGCCACCGCCACTGGAACTCTACTTGTAAACATTTCATCAGCCAAACTCAGATCAATGCCTACTTCATTACATTAACAGAAAACATATAAAGCATAGCACTTTGCCAGCATACCTTCCTGTCCTTATTTTAAGTCTAAAATATGTCACAATGAAAACAGATAAAACAGATTGCACAGTCTCTTGGGTGAGGGTGTTGGTGGTGAGTCATTCATAGATTTTCTCTCTGTGTATATTCTGCTTCAGATCCTCCAAAGCTTCCCTCTGTGTCAGTGAGTCCCTCTGCTGAGATACTGGAGGGCAGTTCAGTGACTCTGACCTGTAGCAGTGATGCTAACCCAGCAGCTAAATACACCTGGTACAAAGAGAATGAAGACTCACCAAAAGCATCAGGACAGATCTTCACCATCACTGACATAACACCTGAACACAGTGGGAATTATTACTGTGAAGCCCAGAACAGAAGAGGACGTCATAACTCTACTTTACATTTGACTGTTGTAGCAGGTCAGTTTTTCAGTTCACTTGTCATGCGAGTGGGGGAGTTAAGGGATGGCAATTAAATGATGCCCTATGCTATGAGTTAAACCCTCCACCTGAAACTCTTTGGTTTCCGGTGAGAAGTAACAGCTGGTGATTCCTTGTGTATTGGAGGGAGCGCATGGTATCCCCAAAGTTTAGAATTAAATTTCCAAAGACACAAATCACTCTAAAAAGAAGAAGAAGAAGCAGAAGAAGACATGGTGACATCACTAAAAAATAAGTCGGTTGAGGCAAGAAACAACAGCAGACAATCAGACTTGATTATAAAGTGACTCAGATTAGCCAGATTCATTTTCATAAGAAAACTAAAAGTAATATTGACTGACTTCCTGGTTTCAGTTTGGCCTACAGTACTTACTGTAACTCACATAGTTCCCCCCGCACAATTAGAGATTACTGACAGTTGGGTCACTTTAAGTTTAAACCTCAGAATAAATTGGTTTAGATCCTGCTTTTTGAAAAGTGTTCTCTTTTTTTTTTTATATAAAAATGTGTTTATAAGTGTGTGAATCCAACATATTGCTAGATAAATTGGCCGAATTAAACAAGAATAATTATAATAGTCTATATAACACTGATTTATATACTTTGCTTCTTACCCAATGCCAACTGGGATAGACTCCCTGTGACCCTGATAAGGATAAGTGGTTACAGAAGATGGATCATGATAGGCTACCCATCAATCTTTGTGCAATCATCTAAGCAAGCTCTAGAGGCTTACATGTTATTGTAGGCCCAGTTTTAATATGCTGTGTTATTGTCTGACTGATTTTGCCCTGTCAGGACTTGTAGCAATGCCTTTGTGTTCCCAGACCTCTGCAAAAATTACAAAACTACAAAAATAAAAACCCAAGTTTAAAAGCTTTGTTTTAAAAACCTTTAAAACAGAAAGATTTGTTTACATGGGTGAGACAGAATACAAATCAGTAACTTTTTACTGAAATTAAGACTGCTTCACAATATCTGATCCACTCAATGAGCTAAAAAATGGACAAACTTGACTTAGACAATGCACATTTGTATTTAGAGGAGAAAGTTGAGATGATATCAGGGTGTCCAGAACCAGTTGTAGCCTGACCTGAACGTCTTGTATTATCTCAAAAGAACATACATGATACACGAAGAAAGAAAATTGTTTGTTATATCACTCTATCAGGCCATTGGTCCGAAACACCTGAATACACCTGAATTCACTTTTTCATTTTATCACAGTTTTTCCACTGGCATGGACATCAGCAGCCATTGGAACAACCCTTGCTGTTTTTTTGGCTGTCATATGTCTCACTGTCTTCCTACGGATAAGGTGAGTAGATCCGTTTTACTGAATCCGTTGTACATGAGGTACCTGAATATTGGACTTGTTAGCAGTCAGTTTGGCAACTAAATTATTAATACTTCTAATCAGAAAAAAGAAGACTGCCAAGCAATCTGCCGAGCCAGAAGAAAGACCAGACAACGCAGAACAGGTAAACAAGGAGAGTTAAACAATTTTCATGTAAATTCCTATGAAACCCCACTCTGACATTCACTTCATACAATACCAAACCCATGATTCATGCCTTGACTCTGTCGTTTTTCTGGAGTTATCCTCAGTTGTATTGCTGTCGTAGCACAACTGAGGAGTGGATTGTGTCCGTTCCAGTTGACCTTTAGACTGTAGATCTGCTGGCTCCAGCAGGCTGTTATTTAAAGTACACTCTTGGAGAATATTGAGACAGAGTATCAACAAGCATCCTTGGTGAAGTTCATTCTCTTCCAGTCTGTGGCCATGGTAGTCTTCTGTCAAATGGTGGATTGGCTTCTCCGGTTAGGAATGAGTTACTGCTACAAGTGAATAAATTCTGTCATATTGAGGTTGTAGTCATGACTGAGTGTTAAACAGAGGCATTATATCATCAGAACATTGGACCTTGATGAGGAAACTCTCACTTTACTGTTAATCTACTGTCAAACTCTGGGTATAGTGACTAAAAGTATGTGGTTGTAAATGTAAATGGGTAAATGAAGAGGGTGGGTTATGAGTGACTCTGACGCTGGCTGTAAATGTCCTTTGTACACATCGAACTGGCAGCAGACAAACAAGATACCGGCGGGATTGCATGAGAAAGACCTTAAGATTGACCAATAAAGAGGTCATTGCTATGGAGAAGGGATTTCAGGGATATTCAGGGACAGGAAGAAGTTAATGGATGGATGAATAAATCTAGAGGATCTATTACTATTATTACTTGAGGTGACCCAGTAGATCACCTGATGTGCTCCAAGTAGTAAGGCTGAGTCCTTACCTGTGCATGATGCACAGGTAAGTTTCCTGTCTATTTTCACCTGCAACTGAGACAAAAGATCAGGGAATGCAGTTGCACCTGCTGCTAGAATTCCACCAGACTTATTATTATAATTAGCTTTATCACTACAATTAGCAATATTTCTGTTTTAATCATAGTTGTAGTTATAATTAGTTAATTAAATACAGTCTTGGCCTGCTCTATATGGAAAATGTCATGAAATAACTTCTATTATGATTTGATGGTATGTAAATAAAATCAAATTGATGCTCTTCCAATGTCCAATGTCCAGTGATTTCAAACAGTGCTACAGAAATGTTAATTTTGTCTTGTCTTATCTATTCAATCAGACTGTGGAGCAGGATGATCTCAACTATGCCAGCATCCGCTTCTCCCACAACCAGACAGATCCTGTGTACTACAACATCAGACAAGCTGGACCCCGCAGACAAAGGGAAGAAGAGGAAGAGGAAGAAGAGGTTGATTACACTGATATCAACTTTAAAAGTGCTGGTGCTACCCCGAGGTGAGTAGCTGTTCTCTGATTATTATGATTAAAATATCAAAACGACATGCTTAGTAATAGAATACTTGTAGTATTTAATTTTAGCACTTTTATGGCTGTCGCAACTTTTTGATATGGTTACATTTTTACATTTTGCTATCCCCTTTAGAAACTTGTATTAGTTAATAACATATCTTCATCATCCCCTTTTTTCTCTCAGAACCAGAGGTCCAGACCCGGGAGAGGATCCAGCTACACTGTATAGTACAGTCAACAACCGTATTGAATGCAAGAGGAATTTTTAGTCTGTTTTTTTTTTTGGTTGTTTTGATTTTTTCATGTGGGGCAGCATGAGTCTAAGGATGCCAAATTCAGTCCGTCGGTTGGTCCACAACTTTGGTCTGAACAACCACTTGATTGATTGTTATAATTATTTGTACCAGCATTCATTGTCCTCAGGGGATAAATCCTACTGACTTTGGTGAACCTTGGACTATAACCCTCGGATGCAATCTCATAAAATGTGGTACAAATATCCATGGTGCCTTAAGTATAAATCCTGATAACTTTGGAGGTTTGTTGACTTTTGATCTGTCTCAACTACTATTGAATGGATGTCCATGACATCTGGTACTGACATTCATATTCCCCACAGGATAACTTAAAATTACTTTTTTTAAGTTTCAAATGTTTTTTTTTTTAATGACAAAGCATCAGATCTGTGAAATGAATGACAGTCCTATGAGGTTCAGCTTTATGCTAAACTAACATGCTTTAGAAATATGAAAGTTGATATATAAAACTGGGGTACTGGAGATAAACATATGTTGGCCTAGTTGTATTTTCATACTGTTGTCACTAGATGTTATTCAAGAGCCATATTTCTCTGACTGAAATCACTTCCACAATTTTCTGCCCTCCTTTGCTTTAAGCCAGTTTCAAAAATGGAAAATGTGACTATAGCATTACCATCACAGCTCATTTGAATGTTCTGTCTTGCATTATGTTGTATACTAATAGTTATAAAAAAGAACCAAGTGAGACAACACAGTACATCGCTGTAATATTACTGCGAATTGCTTTGAATTGACAGCAACTACATATGATTATTACAATAGAACTTTGGTTGGTTACTGTAGAAATACAGTACAATACTGTTTTAAGTGTAAATTTTCATTTACATTGCTATAAAATGATTGTATACTTCTGTAAAAAATGATAAGCTTTCTAACTCTCTCCTTGATATTGAGAATAAACTGAATCTTTTCTTGAAATGTAAAACCTTAAATAACAAAAAAACAAGTCTTGGTCTCTCTCTCTCTGTTTTAAATAGATTACCTTAAATATATTTTGGAAAGAACCATTTACTGACATCTGGTTCACCATGCATATTAATAATGTAAAGAGGAAGGAAGTCTGTTCTATTTAAACCACCTGCTTTCTGTCTCTTGCTTAAGCTCTTAACCGCAGAGGATTGTCACAGTTCAAGACAACTTCTTTCTGTGTCGTAGTAAGTGACTAATACATGTCTTGTGTACATTCATTACTTTTTTGTCACTGAGGCCACACAGAGATGAGAGGAGTTACGAGTTTAACATCAGCAGGACTCAGTGCATTTGTTGTCTTCCTTCTCTACTGGCCAGGTAATGTATATCCACATTTACACTGTAGGAAATCTAGTTCACTTATTCAGAGCAGTCTTAAGTGGGATTAAGAAGATATTCCAAAATAAATCCCAAAATGACCAAATCATTGCTCTGCTTAAGCCTTTGTTTTCTATTTAATTATTTATTATTATATTTAGCAATAGTAGGTTTATTGTGGTGAGTCCTCAGATCTGTTTGTTGTTTTCACGCTGTATCCTTTCACCTGCCTTTCAAAGTAGTTTGATTTAATATGTATATTATTTGTCAGATGGGTGTGGGTATGAAAAAAGCAATCTAATCTTAGATCAAATTTAACAGTCCAGAAGTCTTCTGGTCATGGCTCTTCTGCTCCTTTGTAAATAGAAAATGCCAAATTTGGACTTGTGTACTTGAAATTGAAACTTCCAAGGACTGGAGGAAGCAGCACTTTGCAATTGGGTTCTTGCTCTGCGGATGATTACATCCAAACATTGAAAATGTAGTAAACTTTGATCCTGTTTGGCTTGATTATCTAAATCTGACAAGTGTTTTCATCACCTGACAAAATACCATATTCAAACAAACTACATGTTTACATCACAATTTTGTATTATTGCCTCTCAGTGAGATAATGTGAGAAATTTTATTTGATGTTTAAGTTTAATTTTTTTCAGTTGTAGCATGTTCACATACAGATGCACCAACACAAAATATTGTTGTTTGATGTTTTGAATCCGACTGTGGTTTCCACTGTGCTCTGTGTTACAGTGGTACAAGGTAAAAATGACTGGGGAGTGACTTACACTCCTACTGAGATCTGTGCAGTAAAAGGATCAACAGTGGAAATGAGCTGCACATACACATACCCAAGAACAAAACCTGCTAATATAGTACAAAGATTATGGTTTGCTAGAGTACGCTATAGTGAACCCATGGATCTGATAACAGACTCAGAATATGCAGGTCGTGTGAAGTACATCTGTGGGGACAACAACTGCACTCTGAGAATCTCAGACGTGAGAGAGAGCGACTCAGCTGAGTACAAGTTCAGATTCACAACAAACCTACATGACTGGAAATATACTGGTTCACCTGGAGTCACTTTGTCTGTCACAGGTAATGTTTTTATTTAAACACTTTGCTTTTTTTTCAAATATTCGAGATCAACAAAATGACATGGGTTGATGAAGCTAAGCTTTAAGATCCAGTTACAAATGACACAGGTTAAATGTGAACTTTTGGTCACATGATAGCATGTGGTCATATATTGTGGGAAGACTGTAGCCCCTGTTATAGTTCAAGCATGGCCGCTGAGCTGTCTCGGACTGGTTTTGGTCTGATGTACAGACAGCTGTGACTGAAGCCTTCAGGTGTCTATGAATGGCAGCATCTCTTTGTCTTGCTCAGTTTATTATCATGCAACCTAAAGATCACATTTTGGTCATGTCATGACAATTAAGCCAGCTCTGTTTGCTGAATGAAGACCAGTAAGTGTGACTGAAAGCTCTGTAATGTTGTTGAGACTAGATTATATATACATTGTGTTTAAAATGTATATATATTTCTGCTGCTTCTTCACAAATCCAGATGTACAGGTGAAGGTGACTGAATCAATAACCCATCAGGGTTTTTCTAGGGCAAAGCTGAAGTGTCACAGCAGTTGTCGCCTACCTGACAGTTTTTCTTACATCTGGTACAAGAGTGAACAGAAAATTCAAGAAGAAACAGCTTCATATTCAGGGCCCGTTCATCCTGCAGACAGCTATTCCTGTGCTGTCAGAGGACATGAGGATTTCCCCCCGTATTCAATATGTGAGTTTACGTCACAGTCGAACAAACAGAACAGCAACTGGTGGAACATTTAACTTATTGCACTATCCAAAGACATATAAATATCTATAATCTCACTTCTCACTTCTATATTAACATATCTCTTTTTTTCACTTCTGCTACCAGTATTACTGCTGTGAAAGATGCAGCTGTAACAGTTCTGTTTAAAAAAGGTTTTATCTTTCAGGTGTTGGTGGTCGATCCTGTAACAGTGTGGCGTACTCTCACAGAAGCATATGTGCTTTCAAAGGCTCATCAGTGAAAATGTATTGTATGTACAACAGTTATGAACCTATCACATCAAAATTCTGGTTCAGTCCTGAACATAGTGATCAGTGGCAAAGCCCGTCACAGCCTGAGGACCTTAGTGAAGACTCCACGTATGCAGGTCGGGTTCAGGTCGATGCGTGGGTAAAATACTCCACTCTGATCATCAGTGACCTGAGAGAGAGTGATTCAGCTCAGTATCGCTTCAAATTCAAAACATCAAGCTTTGAATGGAGGAGTATTTTACCTGGTACAACTCTGACTGTCACAGGTACTGATGAAAACAAACTGATGTAATATATACTGTATCAACACATTCTTTTACAGTACAGATGTAATATATACTGTATCAACACATTCTTTTACAGTACAGAGCATGATTTTGTGTACTTACCCCGTTAAATGTTAAATTTAGGATAGTTAGAAATGCTCCATATTACTAAACATGAATTTGAAAATATGAAAATGTATGAACTGTGTGTATCTGTAATTTTGACTTTGTGTGTGTACCTGTGATCCTAATATTTAATAGAGAATATTAAATATATCTTTTGTTTCTCTGAAGAGCCGGATCTGCAGGTGCTGGTTGTGAGACCTTCACGTTCTTCCTGGGCAGAATTGAACTGTCACAGCAGATGTCATGTACCTTATCATTCTTCCTACGTATGGTACAAGAATGGACAGATGGTTAATAAAAAATCATCATATTATTCAGTTTACTTTTCTCCTGTAGACAGCTATTCCTGTGCTGTCAGTGGACACGAGGATTTCCCGTCCCCTTCAGTGTGTGAGTTTACCCCACAGTCTCCCTCTGACATCTCGCTAATGCACCGTGACAATTTTAGACTTATATTTACCACATTATTGAAAAACTGAAGAGCTTACATTTAAAAATGTAACATAACAAGCCTTGGATGGATCTGGTAATAAAGTCCTAAAACAATAACTATCGTAGAATTTCGCTAACTATCTGTTCTTATATCTATCTATTAACTGCTATTAGCTTTTCTTGCTCATTTTGTCAACCAGCCTCTCTTGACTCCAATTTTTACAGCACATGCAAGTCAAGAGTCAATCACAAGTCCAAAAAAGTAACTTACATAGTGTATATTTATATTTAAAAAATGTTCCTCGGACAAAGAACAGTATCAGATTCACTCTCTGTTCTCTAATTTCCCTTTTTGCTAAATATGGATATGCAATAAAAATATTTTATCTTTCAGGTGTCGATGGTCAAAACTGCAACAGAGTCACGTACACTGACAGAAGCATCTGTGCCTCCAAAGGTTCATCAGTGGACATTTCTTGCACGTACAACAGTTACAAAGATCATGTTGAATCAAAATTCTGGTTCAGTCCTGAACGTAGTGATCAGTGGCAGAGCCCGTCACAGCCTGAGGACCTTAGTGAAGACTCCCTGTATGCAGGTCGTGTTCAGGTCCTTGAAACAGAGAGAGGACGCTCCACTCTGAGAATCAGAGACCTGAGAGAGAGTGATTCAGCTCAGTATCACTTCAAATTCAAAACACCATGGTTTGAATGGAGGAGTATTTTACCTGGCACAACTCTGACTGTCACAGGTACCGATGAACACAAACTGATATTCACAACAGCACAATAAAAAATTAAACTAAACGTTATTCATAACAATTATGAAATCATTTGTTGTATTTTTACATGTAGCAGTTTTTTAAATTTTTTTTATTTGTGGTATTAATCATTTTAGTACCTGATGTCTCAAAGTAATAATAAACTGTAAGATTATCATATGGATGCATTTTTTTAAATTTTTTTTTTTACTGTTAAGCAGTGACAGTGTATCTTCTTCCTCATATAACCAGTTCTTCAGGTGCAGGTGACCAGAGTGACAGCCTACCAATCTTATATCTATGCAGAGCTGAGGTGTCACAATAGCTGTGGTTCAGCAGGTCGTCCTTCCTACGTCTGGTTCAAGAATGGACAGAAAATCATGAAGGAGGAAAATTCTTTTTATAAAGGACAAATTTATGATGGAGACTTCATCTCTTGTGCTTTGAAAGGACATGAGAATTACAGCTCTCCCTCAGTGTGTGAGTTTACTCGTGGGTAAAATTTCTGTCCAGCAAAACAATATGAGGTGCCCATGAAGGAATCAACATCTCCTTTTAATTTTGTATATAATATTTGCTTTGTCACCTGTTATTTATTTATTTATCTATTTATTCGTTTTTTGCTTCAGATGCTCCAAAGGTTCCCTCTGTGTTACTGAGTCCTCCTGGTGAAATCATGGAGAACAGTTCAGTGACTCTGACCTGTAGCAGCGATGCTTACTCAGCAGTTCATTATACCTGGTACAAGAAGAATGGAGATCCAGACCCTCAACCTCTCAGTAAAGAAGCAGAGCTCGTCTTCAGATCCATCCAGTCCTCTGAGTCTGGAGAGTATTACTGTACAGCTGAGAACGAGCTGGGGAGGAGGACATCTGAATCCATCTCTGTTGATGTGAAATGTGAGTGAAATGCAGTGTTGCAACTTATTATTTGATTATACAGTTAATGCATGTCAATCATCTCCTCCAGATCCTCCAAAGCTTCCCTCTGTGTCAGTGAGTCCCTCTGCTGAGATAGTGGAGAACAGTTCAGTGACTCTGACCTGTAGCAGTGATGCCAACCCAGCAGCTAAATACACCTGGTACAAGGAGAAGCAAAAGCTGCCTCAGAGATCAACAGGCATCTATCATTTCACCTCCATCAGCTCTGAGGACAGAGGGAACTACTACTGCAAGTCTGAGAATCAACATGGACAGATCGACTCTTCATCTCTGTTTATAGATGTCCAGTGTGAGTATTAAACATTAGTGCTTCTCCTATAACAGCAAAGACAGATTAGTGGGTCGCTTTGTGCCACTGAGGAAGTTGAACTACTTATTGATGTAGAAAACTATGGACAAATGACCAATTTTGATTGTAAATTTATAAGAGGGAGTACAAAATCTGCCCAGGCACACAACAAAATGAATTGTCTCTCTTTACATATTGTCCTCCAGGGATTCAAACCATTGGTAATTCAGAAAACCACCTCTAAAGTTTCAGATGCTCCCACACATAAAAATACATCTAGTGTGGCCAAAGACTTCTGTCCTGTTACAACCTCTGTCTCCTTGAAATCCTGTTTATATACTAGTTTGTTTTGGTGCTACAAAACATGTAGCACAGAAATCTATCATCTTTTATTTGATTTTTCCTCCAGATCCTCCAAAGCTTCCCTCTGTGTCAGTGAGTCCCTCTGCTGAGATAGTGGAGAACAGTTCAGTCAATCTGACCTGTAGCAGTGATGCTAACCCAGCAGCTAAATACACCTGGTACAAAGAGAATGAAGACTCACCAAAAGCATCAGGACAGATCTTCACCATCACTGACTTCAGACCTGAACACAGTGGGAATTATTACTGTGAAGCCCAGAACAGAAGAGGACGTCATAACTCCACCTTACACCTGATTGTTGTTGCAGGTCAGATTTCATTCAGGGGGAAGGGAACCTCAAAATTAAACCTTTCTTGTGAAACTGGTCACAATGAAATCTGAAAGTTTTGAATCATATAGACTGAACTCAGTTGGATGCTGTGTCATATTAAAGCCAACCTTGCATTGTATTTCAAATGCAGTTTTGCCAGTTTTGCTCAGATTCACCTTAGGTCTCTTTTTAATCCAACATTTGCAAAAATCATTTTCATACTTCATATTTCTGTTTCTGAGCAGAATAAACGCTTATGACCAGTGAAGAGCTTGACTTTGATACAGAGGATTATAATATATACAAGTGTTGTTACATTTGTATTTGTCCTAGAGGATTAACGATTCTTTTAGTGATCTTACTTATCTTTTATTAATTTACTTAGGAGCCTGGAAATCCATTGGAACCACCACAATTGTAGTCCTGGCTGTCATACTCCTCTCTGCCTTTATAATTAGGTAAGTGGTTCATCTCTCCAGGCTTTTCTCTCATTTTTCTATTTTGTGGCAGGTCGTCTCCTCTCACCTCCATCCTCCTGCCTGTGACTCAGGAACTGACCTCAGGGTGTCGTCTTGAAAGATGCCTCAATTTCTAAAATACAAAGTTACCCAGGTTTATTGGAGCTGAAATGTCCTTTTCATTAAATCACTACAGATTAAATCACTGTCAGTTTGGTCAAATATGGTTAAATGTATTTATTATTTCCTTTTTTAACTCTCCTAACCAGAAAGAAGAGGGCCTCTGCGCAATCATCTGAGCCTAGAGAGACACCAGACAACAGGGAACAGGTAAGGAAGAAAAGTTGAACAATTCCAATCCACCTGCTTACCTTTTTTCACAAAACATAACCATGTCCTCTCTTCACCCTACCCACTCTTTAATCTTTCTATTTTATTATTTGATAATCTGATATCACTGACAAGTCTGTTTTTGCTAATCTTGTTTATGTGTTATCTACCCACTCACGAACAACTGGATGACCGGCAGGATGACCTTCACTACGCCCGTGTCCAGTTTATCAGGACTCACACAGATCCTCTCTACTCCAACATCAGACCAGCTCACCCCCTGAGACACATCGAGGAAGACTACGAGAGTATCGAGTACGCTGCCATCAAATTTACCAGTGGCAGTACTGACCCGAGGTGACCAGCTCTTCTCACAGCAACACAATTATATCAGCATGAAAAAGTTCATAATTACAGTTTATATTCTAATAATTTCATGTATTTGCAGAATTAATCCAACTATTTTTTCCAATTGAAAAGCAGAAGCCGGAGGTCATCTGAGGACGATACGTCTGCATTGTACAGCACAATCAACAAAACCCACTGAACACGAGGAATCTGCAGCCTGGTATTTATATGTAGTAATTTGTTTATTTAAGCAGATAAACCACTGATTTGATATCTTCCAGGACAGACCAGTCAAAGAATATGCAGCACTGAGACAACCATTCATTTTTAGCACAATTTACAAACTTAAACAAAACATTTAGAAAAGTTTAGCATGTTAGAAATTTGTGTACATTTAATTGTATAAAGTAATGATATAAAATGTTGTATTTTTTCTCACTGTTGCCCTGTTCTTTGGACGAACTACATGTATAACTCTCTTTAGCTGTTTGTTATGTGGAGCTAATTAGACTCCTCAAAGGTCATCCTCAATTTGTTTTAACCTTTTCAGCCTTAACAGCAATATTATATTATTAATAAGCATTTGACTTTTCTACATGCTCTCAACCTAAAGTGTAAAAACTGTAAATTAACTGACCTGTTAACTTACAGATAAACACTTAGCAACCTTTTGATTTTAAATAATGAGGTATAGATCAAGAATGATGATGATCAGGTCTTTTGCTACTGGATGTTCATTACACCTTTTTAAAATTAGCAATACATTTTATTTTTTTATTGTTTTACTTTGTTAAGCATTCTATAAGAGCTATATTTCTGTCAGCTTTATTTAGTTCTTCCTCATTCTTAATAATAATCACAAACATAGAAAACCCTCATGGGTATGTTGCTATATCTAGCTCTACTTTTTTCCACAGTAAAAACACAACTGAGTTTCTAACATTTATCCACAGGCTGTGTTAAAATGATCAATGAATCTTCACAGTTATGGTATGCAGTGTGCAGCTGCTGCTCCGACACTTCTACAGCCTGCAAGCATTGACAGACAGTTCATGTGCAGTATCATCGAGGTTCTTGCATTTAGCTTGCAGACTAGGATCGCTGAGGCACTCTGCAGATGAAGGCCAGCGCTCCACCCAGGTGTTCTTTCCTAACATGTAGATGAATCTGAGAAAAAAAGGGATAAAAGACAGTTTATGTTGTATTTAAAAAAATCAGAAGACTGTTTGACTGTATGTGTCAAAATGTTTATGATGCATCTCCTAACAGTTTTTCTTCCTTATTTCAAGTCGGAATATTTAAGGTTTACTTCCTCTGACTAGGTCATAAAAATACTTTTCATTTCCAACATTTCTCAGGTTTCAGTTTCAGTTCAGTCACTATTTTTTGACACTTGCATCCTGTGGTTAATTTCTCGTTTCTTTCGTCCTTCCATTCACTCCTCTCATGCATGCATCATTTTGCTGCAGACTTTTTAAATATGATTCTCTCTCTGACTTCAGGCTGCCATTATGTGCACTCCTTCACCTCCCCCATGACCGCCCAGTCTTCTCAGATCCATCAACTTTATCAGCCTCAACAGAGTCATCAGTCACCACCGCCACCTGTGTTTGGACTCCATGAGACAATTTATCCTGTTTTTTTTTTTGTTTTTTACTTTTGTCAAGACTTCAGATCACATATACATTATTGTATAGGTTCTCTTTCCTTCTTTCACTTAACATCTATTTTTCTTGCTCTCCTTACCCGTTCTCACTGTCAGTGTTCCAATGGTCCTCTTTAGGGCCCATGATGAGATACTGAGAGCCCTGCTTCAGGTTGAGTCCATCTCTGCAGCCTCCATGAGACAGGAAAAATCTCTTCTGACCAAATTCAACTCCAGCCTCCACACCTGTAGACATTCAGATTATAATATATACAGTATATAGCTGCACCACATAACAGAGCATCAATTCAAACAAGTGTGAGTATGGGTCCACCAGTATGTTTACTAGGACTAGATGTTACAATCCCTTGATAAATCAGCACAACACTGTTGATGGAGATGTCCTCTTGGGTTGGGGTCTGGATTGGGGGGGAAGACCGCCTGGTGCCTCCAGTACGACACATCATCAGTTGTGCACCCCGGCCTCATTGGGTGTTTCGGCCTTTTATCACAATACACCCTAACTCAAGGTTGGCCCACCACAGGCTCATCAGGTGTGTGTCGCGCTGGAGGCTCCATGAGGTCACTTGGCAGCCCATATCGTCTCACCAAATTATATTTTTATCAGCTAAATCATTTATCACCGACTCACCCAGCTTGATAACTCGTGTGATCTCCATCTCGTATTTGTCGTAGTAACTCTGGCTGACACTCAGCACCTTCACCTGGAAAACTGAAGCACAAGCAAAAAGATAGACTCTTTGTTCTGTTCGTAGGCCTGTGGTGTTGACGCCATGAAATTTGTTGGTGATTCAGAGAGGATGACTCCTAATGTGTCTAGTGTCCCACTGATGGAGCTTGATGTAAATTATTGATACTGTATTGTAAATGGCTGTCATTGTTTCCATGGCCTTATAAGAGAAATAATAAAAAAAATTATGTTATTAATCTTGCCACAAAATACCCCAAACAACTGCTCCTCTTATTTGTGTGCTAGATCCAAAACTGAATTGCTCAAGAGCTGTTAGTCACTTATTATAAAATATTGAATATTGTTCTGTTTCTCTATATATTGTACTATGCATTGCAAATAATTTCCTCTTAAACTGAAAAACAGTTCAGCATCTACGAGTGATGAAGCTGTGAGTGTGTGACAGTGTATCGTACCGTGGTGTAAACTCTTGCAGGCAAATGTCTCCCTTTCTTCGTGGGGGAAATTTTGACTGTCAGTTTTGGTGACACAGCAGTCGCCTGGAGATTATGAGAAAATATTCAAAGTAATTGAAAATAACTGACATCTTTAACATTTAACATTTACATCTGTTGACGTGCACGCTTTACCCTGTGTGCAGCGGCAGACGTTGTCCCTGCAGACCTGACTGAGCTGCTCTTTGTCCTCACTGGGAGTGTAGGCTTGACTGCAACGGTGATCTGTGACAAGAGCAGAGGCACAACACCTGTCATATATATATATATATTTTTCAGTGTAACAATAAATAAATGGGACATGTTATATATTGTGTTTTAACTGATGTTTAAGATGGAAGGAGTAAACTTTCTTGTATGTTTCATAGAAATGAAGTCTGCAGCAAAGAAGGACACAATAACAGTTGTATTAAATTTATATCAAATATCTCATTTTTATATATAAAGGTAAAATCTTGTAAAAAAAGGTGAATTCTTTTGGATTATCTGCTGTAATGAGCTGTGATGGTCAGGATGTGCTCTGCTACCTGGGTTGTAATATTCATAGACTGTCACTGAGGATGGCTGGAGGAGGCCGACTTTGAAGTTCTGCTGAAGCCTGAAGATCAGGATCTCTGGCTCTTTGTGAGACACCTGAGAGGACGACAGGGGAGGATGATTTAGTGCAACAGAGAAGACAAGCAGAAACATTACAGAGCAAATATTCATTTAGCAAGCCTGAGCTCCCAAGTGAGAGGTCTTCCGAAAATCTGATTTACTGAGTTATCGGTGTAACACTGCTGTGTAAAATCTACCTCAGATCAAGATCCAGACAATCAAGCAAACCTGCTTCTTGGAAGGACAACTTTAAATTTGTGAAAATTAACCAGTTAAACTCCCTCTGGTCCCAAACAAATATGTTTGACTTGTTCTCTACAGTGTTTTACCTTGAACAGGTGGATGATCAGAGAGCCTCTGTCGCTCAGGTTATCAACAATCTGGAAATTATTGATGTAACGGTCCACTGAGTTGGACAGCTGGACAAACACACACATACAAAGAGTTAGCAACAGCAGCCTAAACATGTGACCAGTCTCATCACACATTATCACACATCATTATCACATTTTTTTAAATTTATATCTGAGGGGGACTGATTTGGACTTTGCTCCAACAGCTATTACTGAGCAATTTGGTGGCATATGTCGTTCTGAAAATTTCCTTTCTTTACTATTCTGCTTTGGAAAAGTTCTCAGTGTAACTTTGAGACACTGAAACAGAGATAGTTCGGGTTGGGGTTGTATGAGGTGTGTATCCATTGTTAGTGTATATTACCTACAGCAGATGCTGGTCGGCACAACAACATGTATTTTAGCCACCTTCAAATCCAAACTAATGTGTTAAAAGACTATGGTCACACAATAACACAAACAAACTCAGCAGTTGAGGCAAAGGTGGACCAGTAACTCAATGAAGCAAAAAAAAATGGCAGTAAAACTATTAAAACTCAATACTACTAAAACTCAATTCATTATTTTCTGTTCCTGTATATAAGTGTAAGTGTATGTATGTAGACTACATGAGCAAGCTAAGCTTTAAAGTATCATCATTTTCCATCTAAGCCTTCAGATTCATGAGCACAAGTTGTAGGATGCTGATTACCATCTCCAGGTCAGAGTTTTCTGGGGTGAAGCCAGTTGGCAGACTTATATCCAGAACCACCATTCTGACATCTTGGGGTCCTAAAGCCCTGTGGGACAGAAGGAGACAAGCACTGATAGATACTAAACCTGAGGAGATGTCAACAAAAAGACAGGCTTCTGATAGGTCATCAGTAGATCAGAATGGGAGGGCATGTGATTAAATGTGTCATCCAACATTACAATACACCAATTAACATCTAAATTGGACCTGAAAGGAAAGTTACAATATTGTGCCTAAGAACATTTTCGTCTTCAGCTTTAATAAACATTAACAATAACTCACCTCACTTTGATGGTGATCTGGTAGGATTTTTCTACATCTGCTGGAGGCTTCACTGTCATGACACAGAAAGAAAGCATTATTTAATATACAGATGTTTTATATTCTTAAATGATTATAATAGTATATGCTACGTCATGTTGTTGTAAATGTTATGCTTTTTGTCGTAGTGTACAGTGGTGACTTACATTACAAATATCAATAAAATGTTTGTCTTTGCGTTACATTGCATTACATTACGCTCTCAAAACTTTGTTGATCGATCTCTTCCAGACATATCACAGTGAAAATGAAACCACGATTAACCTGATGTGTATGACTAGGAATAAAAAGAGGAACGTGTATGACATATAGTGAGAAGGTGAGTTACTGCTGGATTCTTCAATGGTGACGTTAAGCTCAAAGTCTTTGCAGGGCATTTTCTCATCAAACTCAGGCAGCTGGTTGTAATACGTCACAACCTTGAAAACAAAAGAGAGACACACAACAAATCAGTAAAAAAAATAAAAAAAATCAATCACATACAAACCAATTGAAGTTTTCACTGGCATGTTAACTGAATAATACCAGTCTTTATTTACAAAGTCAGTCATGGAATCACAGCATTCATTTAATCTATGTACTGTATATATGTGTAGGACAAAAACTTGCTAAATCAAAAATGTGATTGTACCTCCAGTATTCCTTGTCCATTCCCTCGAGCCTGCACTTCCAAATCAAGATTAGCAGGCAACTGCAGAACAGAAAAGAAGACATTTTTGGTATAATACATTGAAAATATATATATATATTCAATACAATCCCTGCAGTTGTTATTGCACCATATATCTTCCAAGCTCAGTTTGATGTTATGGACCTTATCTGTGAGGTGTGCGAGTGAGAAACATCTCCTACTGTTTAACTCGCCTGTATTTTACATTCAGTGTCATGTCTCTCACCCTGGAGGAACGAGCAACATAGGCAGTCTTGGGGTTGAAATTGTAGGGGATTTCCTTGCGTCCTGTTATCCTGACGTCCACATCCAGACTGAGGTCTTCAGGAGGAGGTTTGTTAATCAGGTACTCTGACAGTGCTTGGAGCACCACCATGGTGGACTGGGAGAGGACAGAGAAGCAAAAGTAAGACTGTAGTACATTGTATTTGATAAACTTTTTACATTAGGGTTATTTCTTCTTCTGGCCTTACTGTGCTGCTTTGTCATGCTGTAACTGAACAGTCATATATGACATGTGTCATACACTCTACATGAAGTTTTGACCGTTACAGAAAGTCAGTTTGTCAGTTTTAGAATTTTAGAAGATATTTACTCAGATACAGTCTGACAAATCTGCCCATTATATTACTGCTGAGAGCGAGTCATACGATCTAAACAATCATTCTTATCATCTTATTCGGTAGAGGGAGCATCATCTACGTACAGTAAGATGGAGAAATTAGTCAACTGTTAGGTATTTTGCTGTACACTTTGCTACCCTATTGATATCCCTGGTTGCAGTTGGTCATTTGGGTCAATGGGTAGCAATGCTTTATGACAATTTTTGATTCATTTGATTTTTTCATCAATATGATAAATGATTATGATAAATCATTTTTAATGAAACACTTTGTCCATAAGTAGTCTGAATAAACGTCTGCTTTGCCAGTCAACAGTGTAAGCACAGACAAATGACAAATTGTTGGATATGCAAATCAGCCACCAGACTCTGGTGTTACCTGAGTCGAGCCGAAGCCTCCTCCTCTCCTCCGCTGGCTGTTCAGCCATTTAAATGGCACAGCAGCTTCCTCCATGCGTCCCATCTTGACCAGAGCCAGCAATGCGTAGCCAGTTGCCTCCAGCGTGAACAAGGTGTTCTTACTGTCAGGCCAGTGTCCGCCACCTGGAAGAGATGGATCGTAAGTTAATGAGAAGAGCAACATACTATCTTTTTTTTTTTTCAGCTAACCTTGAACAAACTAACAACTTTTTGGATATGTCTGGTATGTTTATTATAAAATGATCTGGCTACATGCATTATACTTGTGTAATGTTTAACCTTTGCATTTACTCTGCTGTGTGCCTGAACTGTACACTAAATACAGTTAAGGAGGAGTGGAAAACAGAGGCACTGATATGTCAGACTGAACAAAATGTGTTGTTGTCGTTCATAAAAAGACATCTGACATCTCAAAAATAAAATAAACTGACAGAAGCAGTTTTTATTAAAGGAACAATAAGTAACTTGTCTTTGCAGGTAAGATTCTCTGTACCGTACAAATGAAACAGGGACGAGTGTACAGTATACCTCGTGCTGCAGCTCTGAGTAAAGATTCTGTTGGGTTGTAGCGACCCTTCTCCTGCAGAGCCAGCGCATATGAGACGATGGCCACAGTGTACGGTCTCCTTCCCAATTTCATCAAAGCTCTCTTTAAGTATTCAGCTGTGTTATGGGTAACGCTCTACAGCAGACACATATAGTAGCCATTAGCTTTAAATACAGCTACTAATAATCATATTAACAGTGAGGTAAACAAAAAAAATCTACAGATAATGTCTTTGCATGATTTACCTCTATGTTTGCACTTGGATCATTGCAGCGGATCCCGGCCTGCTTGGCCTCTGTGAGCGCTATGAGGACGAAAGCTGTCAGGGTTATCATGGGGTCATCACCACGGAGACCACCCTGGAGGAAGAAAAAGATGTTTTTATTAAAATCTTGAGAAGAAAGTAACTTTACCTTTGGATATACAACACCAGTTGATTCCAATTTCTGCAAATCAGCTTCCTTTGTTTTACAAAATGTCATTCAAAAATTGATTAAAAACACCAGCCTTGTGTCTGTGTTGCATTCTGGTCTATTGAGGTACAATTAGACATTTGTCTCTCTTTCTCTTCTAGGACTGATTTCTTCCTGTATGATGGTGAACTGCAAAATAACAGCTTGGAAAATATGCCCTCACTTTTTGATTCCGAGTCAAAATTAATGTTTTATTTTTTGTTTGCTCACAGATGTATGCTAAAAGAAAAGACAAAACCTTTGTCAAGGAACAGTGGACTCAAAACTTAAAATCATGCTGTTATATCATTCTGAGAACAAATTCATTTATATAAAATAAATTTGAGATGACAACAAGAATGATGGGCTAAGGAGATGGAAAGAGAAAAAAAATGGAAAGAATTAACTCTGTCAGCAGGTTGACGTGTGTGCATGTCTCACAGTCATGGTTGTGCTGTAAACGGGGTTGTCCTCTACAAAAACTCCATATGACCGGTGTTTGTTCTTCACCAGGTAGAGAAGAGGGTCACACACTTGCTGCTCGTTGATGCCAGTGATGGAGTGAGCCATGGAGAAAACTTTCACCACGTACGCTGTGATCCTGACATTCAAGTGGACTGTGATTAGCCTACATTTGTCACTTCTAAACACTCGCTGTCCAACACACACTATTAATCTTACAGACTAAGTAACAAGGAATCTAGCACCGTGCAGAGGAAGGTGGCACAGTGAAAAAATGTAGTACACTGGCTCTTTTTTAAAAATTATATTTTCCAAACATCATTTTAAATTCCAAAATTTCTCATCATATCAGATCATCAAAAACTTAAACAACTGTCCACCAGATGTTCTTGGAAATCAGCTCATGGGTTTCAGAGACTCAGTTAAATGTGTAAAATGTCAAATTTTGGACAGTACCATGTACTTGCACCCTCACTCCTGTAGGGGGGATAAGAGCCATCGCTTTTTCTGTACGCCAGCTGTTTCTCATAGCCTGAAAACACAACACAAAGATGGGATGGGATGGGATCACTCTGTGATCCTAACTTGAAAAACAAAGCATGTTCCAAAATCATCCATCATGCATGCAAAGTAAAGCATGCTGCTGAGTGATACAGATCTACGAGCCACTTGTATATTTTATCCAGCATTTGGTGGCTGCTGCTGTGCACCATCCATTTGTTCATCAGTACACACACATTCAGATCAGTCCATGGACTGGACAGCTAGACAAGCAGTCTATCTTAATTTATCTATGTTTGCATCCACTCATTTATAATTCTTTCCTTTAGGCCTTTTGGATATCCTTCATTGATCTATTTATCCATGTGTTCTTTCCTTCTCTCTTACCTCTCCTGATGTATCGGAGAGCCTCAGCCTTCCGCTCCACTCCTACACTCTCCCAGTTGCTGGTTCGTTCCAGGTACAGGGTGGCAATGAGTGGCAGGGTGATGGTGGCCAGGTTCTGCTCCACACAGCCGCCGGGCATCCGGATTAAAGAAGCCAGCGAGTCTTCACTGATGGAGTTATCAATGCTGTCTGCAAGCACATTGCCTGGAGGAGAGAGGTGGAATCAGTCCATTCTTTGTTAGTAATCCTTCACACACCACTCAGTGTGACACCGCACTCACACCAGGTCAGTGACTGACCTCTGATATTGATGAATGTCTCTGGCTGAGAGTTCGGCACAACTGAGTTCAGTTCAATCTTTCCCATACGAACTGTCTGTGTTCCTGTGGTGGACATAAACAAAGACATCAAGTTAAACCTCATAACTGTCTAAACCCACACCTGACAACAACTAAACATGAGCCTTAAAAGTTAAGAAGTTTAAACATGTTGTATCTGTAACTTTACTGAACTGTGAACCAATAAAACCTATGATTAAAATTGAATTGTCTTAAAACTGGAATAATCTGAAAATATGCATTACCTTTGTTTGAGCATTAGAAGTATTTTCCCAACACACAGAAAGGACAGATAAATATGTATAAAAAGCTCACTAAGGCTGGCAAACCCAGGAACAGAAACACATAATAGAATTTCTATCAAAATGAAGACAAACTCAAGTTGGTCATTTTCTGTACTTTGTAGTTCAGTTTTCTTTATAAAAGATGTAGCCTGGGTTACGAAAGGGTCCAACACTTTGCACAAAACTAAAACTTGTGGGAATTTAAGTCCGACACCAAATTCATGTAGACTAGAATTTTTTATTTCTAGGTCTGAAATAGGTCTTTGAGTTACTGACTACAGTTATTTAACTACAAGACTGTGAGAAGATGTCCACTTGAACTGGTTAATGCTTGTTAATAACCCTTACAGCATTGTCATGTTACTAAATAAATACATTCTGGTTTGTGATGCTTTGAGTCTAAGTATTCCCAAGAGACAAAAGAAAAGTGTGTTTTGATTTGCACCTTCTATGACCACAACAGAATTAGAGGCCAAAACACAAATGTTGTACATTACTATGTGGTTTACATGAAATATATGAAATATTATGAAATCATGCATCCCTGCGGTCTTCTTACCTCCCTCAGCAGCTGGGTTCAACACTGTTGTCCAAACTTCAGTTTTTTGCACTCCATCCAGCTGTTCAGGTTAAGAATATAGAAAGAGTTATGATCGAAGCAGATCTTTTTTCGTTACAAAACTGCTATCTTTTAATTATCTTCAGTACGTATTCTGTGCAAAACAGAGAGGAACAGAGTCCAGAATTTCAATTTCCATGTTCTGTTTTTTTACCTCCAAAAGGCTGATGAAGGAAACAAACTTTACCGGCTCCCATTATTACCCTCCCCTCATTTTATCGTCAAAGGTGACTCACCACCACCCGTAGAAATTTCTGGATGCGGTCTCCTCCCATCATGTCTCTGCCAACCACCATCACCTCCAGAGGAAGTTTCCCCACCACCAGGGGTATGATGGTGTAAGGCACCACAACAGACGAGCCAGCCGCCAGTTTCACTTCCTGTGTGTGTCTGTCTTTGAAGGCAATGCTGCATATGTCTTTTGTCTTCATCAGCACCACCCTCACCTGAGCGGAAACCATCACAGCACAAATGTAAATGGAGTGGTAAATGGACTGTACTTATATAGCGCCTTTCTAATCTTCCGACCACTCTTTACAGTACGTATCTCATTCACCCATTCACACAAAATCATACACTGATGGCATTTGCTCAACAATTTTTAGGAGCTAACCATTCATACACATTCACACAGTGATGGCACAGCCCTTTGGGAGCAATTTGGGGATCAGTATCTTGGCCAAGGACACTTTGACATGTGGACTGGAGGGGATCAAACCGGGGATTTAACCGCCGATCTTCTGATTAGTGGATGAGAGTTTTCTTGCAGAATGGGTCCAACCACATTGGTCTAGATTAACATAGCTCAAGAACTACTAGATGGACTAAATGGTGATTAGATGCTGCACACATCCATGTTCTTCCTGAGGATGAATTTTAATAACTTTGGTCATTCCTGGCTTTTTCATCCAGTGCCATTATTCAAAAAAGCTGTTTGTCCAATACTTCATAACCTAATAAAACTAATCACATTCTCATCAACCTGAGCTTTATTTAGCAAAACTAATCTGGTGATCTATACTTCAGCATCAGCATGTTAGCAGGTTAGCATTATATTTCTCTAGAAAGAGATTTTTAATCCATCAGGCAATTCCTGTTATAAAATATGAATTCTATATATACTAATCACCCTGAATAAGAAAGAAAGAAAGAAAGAAAGAAAGAAAGAAAGAAAGAAAGACACTGCTGTGTAATTTTGAGATGATTTTCTTACATGCAGGTCTTCATAGCCATAGTTGTGGACCACAGCTTTAATCTCAATTTGTTCGTTCCTTGCTACAGAATACGGCAGTTTCAGGTCCACAAAGAATCGCTTCCATGCTCTGAAGTTGTAAGGCTCAGCAACACAGAAACCTACAGATATTCAGAGGCACATTATTCATGGGTCTTCTGCACATGTATGAAAGTGTATGAGTTGTAGTTCCTTATCCTTTCCTTTGCTTTTTCAGTAAATTGTAAGCATTAAGAATTAGGTTTGCTGTGTTCTTAGACCATCGACAATTGTTAAGCCACTGAAGGTTTTTTTTAAATTTCCTACAGAGTTGAGCAACTGAATGATGGTAAGTCAACAAGCTTACTAGGAAATGATTCCATCCAGTGTCAACTTTTATTTAAAAGTATATATAAATAAATAAATAATCCCTGGATATATATATTATAAATAGTGAATAGTTTGATCCATTTCAGCCATTTACTGCTGCCAGTATGGACTATAATTCATCAAACTGATCTACCATTTTAAGACAATAGCAAACCCAATATCAAAAATGAAAAAAAAAAAACAGAAATCAAAAAGAAATAACATATGAGCTTGAGCCATGAGACATTACCAAAACATATATTATTGTGTCATTTCGTAAAGAATGTATAGATATAAATATAGACATCTCAAAGTCAAGTATTTGCATATTTATATTCATACCTGTATGAGGGGATGCACTGATGGCTAGAAGTCCCCACTCTGTGATACTGTCAGGTAAGGCATTGTTCACATTCATAGACGCAAACCTGTTGATCAGATTCATGTTTGGGTTACCACAAGCAAAAAGGACAAAGGTCAAAACCACAGCTCCTTTTTTTTTTTGGAGATGAAACAAAAACATCTAAAGCTGTAAAAATGTTAACTTACTGGATGAAAATTAATTAAAAAGGCTGTGATTTAAAAACACCTTTTTTGTAATCATACCAGCAGGTAACTTGTAAAACTTGGTGTAACTTGGTGATGAGGAAGAACAGCAACTTTGCAGTTTGGGTTGACTGATTTCACAATGCAGCAAGGACATGGCACACATACAGCCAAGGTTACAGGACACAGGTTTCTGCACACACATGCACACATTTCTTTTTTTTTGGGGGGGGGGGGGTTTAAGATATTTTTTGTGGCCTTTATTTGATAGAGACAGTTGAAGAGTGACAGGAATGTGGGGAGAGAGATGGGGAATGACATGCGGGAAAGAGCCGCAGGTTCCAACCCTGGGCCACCATGGTAAGGACTGAGTCTTTGTGCATGGGACAGTTGCTCTACCAACTGAGCTAAGCGACAGCCCGCATGCACACACTGCTGAACAGAGGTATAGAGATCAATGCTGTGTTTGTGTAACACTGGAAAACTGAGTCAGCATTGTTGATTCTGAGTGCTGTTATCACTGACACAACAAAACATTATGTAATCCAGACCGTTCACAGTGCAACCTATTTTGTCTCATGTGATGAAACAGAGTGTGGCCCATTTTTTTAAGGCATGGTCTGTCAAATATCACTGGCTGGATTTTGATAACTTTTGGGGACCCGGTTGATGGTCCATTCCAGAATTTTTAAGTTTATGTCAACAAGCCCAAGAAGGTAACTGTAAACTGTTACAGATACTGGACAAACAAGATTCAAACACAGGAGACACCGCCATTGCAGCATATCACAGAATCTTTAAAATTGCAAGAGGTTTATTAGCCAATTGAGACATGAGGCATATTGTGTTCTTATTGCCCCATTGAATCTCTGTGTCATCTTTACAGGATGACTTGTTTACTGTCCTGTTTCTGTGGGGATAAGTCATGGACTCAAACAAACTGAGTCAAATATTCCTAGATTACACTGCAGTCCAATGAAACCACTTCACTTCAATTCAGGACACCCACATATACTCTCATCTTTCACTCACCCATCTCTGTCTGCCTGGCTTGGCAGATTAATGTCCTGCCACAGCCAAGACTCGAAGAACTTATATCGCAGATACACATCACTCTTATCCAGATACTCCCACTCTTCCTCCTCCTCGTCCTCCTCTGCCCCTTCCTCCTCCACTGAATGGATGACCGGCCGATATTCTGCTGATGCTGCTGCGTTTACAACTGAATGTGTATACTCTCTATGCACTTCAGGTTCAGGTGGTCCAGGTGGTCCAGGTACTCCACGTAGTCCCATCCTTTCATTTCCCCAACCTCTATGAACACCTATACATATGATTAGTCTCATTACATATCTATATATAATAAGATATATATCAAGCTATAGAAGCTGTTAATATGTCTGCACCCACACACAAGTTCTTGCAAAATTAGATGTTCCCTGTGCAGTTCTTTTGCAAACAAAGTATAATGTATGTTTGCATTCAGTGTTTCTCACTAATAATGTGTATTAGTGAGTATTGTATTGTGTATACTGTGTATTCTTTGGGTCTAACAAACATGTTGAATACATTTCCTTCCTCATAAGAGCAATACACAATACAATAAAGCAGTTACCCACTCATAAAAACAAAACTTCACAGCGCTATTAGAAGAAAAAAAGTCCAGAGTATGAGTATGATAATCTCCACAAGGTATAAATTTGGCGGAAATAATGCTTTTGGTCATGTGTGTAAAATGTATAGTTTTCTGTTGCGCATTCTCCTTGTAAAGTGAGTTTTAAGAGATTGAAAGAACTAGTTTTTTATGTGTATGCGATGCGATTTATCTTGTCTTGTTGTGGAAATAAGATGTATATGACAGTGCTTTGATGGTCAAAATGGAAATAAACCAGAGTTCAAGATCATATGCCAGTGTTCAGTGTGTGATTGGGATCCAGAACACAATGGATTTTAGTCGGGACCTGCAGACCATGCTGGCAACAGTAACACATTAAACCAACATGATAAATACCATACCACAAAATTTGTGATGTGAAAAAGTTTTACGATATCCCAATAACTCAAGATCAAATATGATGGAAACAAAAAGTTAAAAAGTAGTTACCAATGTTCCGCCGGTTGTAAGGCATTAGTGGCTCAGATAATGCCACACGTCCAAAATATGGAAAAGTGGGCCTGGGGGGTTGTGAGGTAGTGGGAAGTGGTGTGGTCATGGGTGGTGGCGTGGTGGGAATTTCGGTGTCAAACATTTCATTCCTGTAAGTGGCGCAGCAATAGCGGAAGGCCCGCATGCACTCCCAGCCCTCTGTGATATAGAGGGAACGTCTCGTACAGGAGTATGGCATGGGGATTGCCCTCAGGCCGTCATTACAACAGCGACGCTGCAACTTCTCCTTGTATTGACTCTCTGGAGGCAGAAGATGGAGAGAGGGAACCAGGAAAGTCATCAGTACTATTAATATAGAAATCAATATTTCTATCAACAATCAAGTCCCCACAAACTCTTAAGGGATATGTCCCTTCAGAGCTGGAGAGGACACTTACCCAGCTGAGCTTTACGCTGCAACAGTTCAGCAGAGCGCCTCCTTCTAGCACTGCCTGGACACTGCAGGGCTGAAAGAAAAGAAAGGAATATATATAAATATATTTGTCTTCTTTTTTTACAATATTGTAGTAGCTCAAAGACAAAGAGTGAGCAGACAGCTGCTCCATGTCGCTCATTAGTACCTTGTCTGGTTCCGGTTTTGAACCCAGCATTGGAGGCATAGAGCAATCCTGCACCTGAGAACACGGCTGTGGCATCTCTGCCTCCCCCTCGAGTGCAGCCAATGTCTCCATGTTCCACCACATTCCAAATCTGAAGAAAAGGTCCCATTGAGGACAAAGTAACATTTGCATTTTTGCATTTTTTTAAGTTTCAGAATAACACTTTTGAAAAAAACAAAAACAAGAATAAAACACTGATTAGGCTACACATTTCGCTATAAATTACTCTTGCATCATCCAGCACCAGTTCTATTTTAGATGAAGATGAAGTACATAAATACACTTCCACCATCAACACCCAAATACACCTCTTACCTTACTCTGGGTAAGTCTTTCCTTGCTAAGCAGATACACAGCATTGTCCACAGCCACCAGGCTGACCTTTGCACCCGGATCACCTCTGACCTGAAAACTAAAGCTCTTCCCAGGCACGTAGTCTCTACGTACTTCACCCACCGGTCCAACTGTCAGCTGTAAGAGAGAATGAATGAAAAGTGCAAAAGGGTGTCACTGCATTGGCCTCATTCAACATAATGATGCAAGCAAGAAAACAAACAAATAAATTAATTAATCAATTAAAGGAGTCACAGGAAGGATCAGAATTTAACAATAATGCTGACATTTTTAGTAAATGATAATCAAACAGGACTAAATACTGTATTTGTTGGGAAATATGTTATACTTTAAAATATACTTTAACTCATATGGGATTTGCTGAAACAAATGAAAAGTATAGGATGTTGTCAGCATTACACTTTACGCTTTAAGCCAGTGTGAACAGAGCCAAAGTCTGTGTGTTACATAAGAACACATTTAGCTTGTTGACAAGAGACATGTAGTTGCTGAACTTTTTCAACTATGGAACAAACTCTAGTCAAATCTGAGACTGAGCTGATCTCACCCCTCCAGCACAGGAATCTGCCACATCCACCCAGATAGAGTCCGGCACCACCTCCTCACGCCCCTGCCAGGGAATACTGTAGAAGGCCACAAAACGAAATGACGGCATCATCTCCGGAGTAACCAACAGTCCAACGTGGGTGAACTGGTGATTCTGTACATCCAGGCGCTTAGCAACAATGATTTTTCCTTTATTCAGCACCTGAAAGAGTTTAAAGTGGGGAGGAGTTTTTTATTTCATTTTGACTTTCTAACTTCCAAGTGTATTTAAAATGTGATGTGGTGTTCTTGTCTCACCAGGTAAGTGATTTGTTTAATGTGTTCTTTGTCGGCCTGGTCTGCAACAGTGATACTCAGCTTCAGGGACAGATTGTCTCCTACAGACACCCTGTTGGTTCCTGTAGAGATGTACAGGTAGTTCTTATTGCGCTGGTTAAAGGTGACAAATGGCTGAACAGTGACCTGTTGTTTGGCCTGCTGCTCTGGTCTCAGATCAGCCTGTGTGGTTTCAACCTGGGGAAAAAAACAAAAAAACAATTAAGGTTTTTGACTTTATAACCCCAAAGATAGATGTCTAACACAAACCCAAAGCAACAATACAAACACACGGGAACCAAAATAAAGATTTCATGACAAGGTTGTCCATCTTTGTACATGTATTATTTAAATTACATATAAGACACACAAATGTATGTTGTACAGCAAAATAGGACTGCAACTAATGATTATGTTTATTATTATTATTATTATTATTATTATTATTATTATTGTAGTAGTAGTATTACTATTATTAGTATTATTATTATATTTTATTGATCTGCCGATTAGTTGCATTTTATGAAATGTCAGAAAATAGTAAAAATGGCCATCACAAGATGGTGTCTTCAAAAAGCATGTCTTAAAGAAACTAAAGATGATAAATGTAGAAACGAGCAAAACTTTGAGCCATTTTGTTTGACAAAGGTCTTTAATATTTATTGAAGTTATTGAAATGAATTGAATCTCACTTTTTGTTGATTGACTAACTGAATTGAAGTGTTCAGCAAATCGTGAATGAATAGATAAATAAATGGCAAATGGACTGTACTTATATAGCGCCTTTCTAGTCTTCCGACCACTCAAAGCGCTCTACACTACATATCTCATTCACCCCATTCACACACATTCATACACTGATGGCATTGGCTACCATGCAAGGTGCCAACTGCTCATCAGTTTGCGGATCTAACCATTCATACACATTCACACACCGATGGCACAGCCTTCAGGAGCAATTTGGGGTTCAGTGTCTTGCCCAAGGACACTTCGGCATGCAGACCGCAGGAGCCGATCATCTGATTAGTGGACGACCCGCTCTGCCTGTGAGCCACAGCCGCCAATAACAAATCTGTCACTCTGAACTTTTTTTTTTTATTCGGCATGACGGAGTAGCTGTGAACATTATATGGCATCAGGCCTCTTTTTCAACAACATGTCACAGAACACAGCAAGCCAACATATTCTTAAAGCAAATGGTTAGGTGAATTCAACCAAAAATAGAAACAACCAAAAATTTTAGGAAAACATGAAAGGATGGAAAAGTATACAGTAAGAACAGATGAGGTGTGATGATTCATAGTTTAAATTCTCACAACATTAGGTAAATCCATCTGTAAATCCATGCTCAGCCAATGGCAGGTGGGTGGTAGTTCTGTCTTAAAGTAGCATACAGTCATACTTACAGTGATGGTTTGAGGGCTTTGATTGGTGGGCATGTTGATGGTGGCTCTGGTGGTGCCAGAAGAGACAGTCAAGGGCGTGTCCAGCAGGTTCACCTTGACCAAGACATTACGGGCTGGGGAACCATCATGGTGGCTCACCTGGATCTGGACAGGTTGGGAAAAATTTCTCTCTGTGATATTATAGTTTGTCAAGTTTAGTTGATAGATCGTAAACACAAAGGAAGGATGGATGGAATCTTACTGTAAAGTCAAAGGGCAGGCCAGGCTTGAAGTACTTTGGTGTATCTTTGAAGGATACAACATAGGGAGACTCCACAATCTGAATGCCAGTTTTCTCTTTCTCAACCAAATCACTTCCTGTACAACAGAAAAAACAGTGTCAATAAAGCACTTCTAATGACAGCACGGTTTAATCTTTTTGTGAGTTTTCCCTCTGAAACCATGACATTTTTATACCATATCACTTTATAAACATATTTCATTTTTGAAATTACAGATAATTTTATTTCATAGGGTCAAAATAAAGATTCTGAATGTTGTGTCTCACTGTATGTACCAGTGATTAAATTGTCCCACATTTCTAAAAGCTGAGGCAACTGGAAAGATTTTTATTGATGTGAGTTTGTTCAGAGGGCTAAAGGTCATATTGATACACACCAGACCAGGGTACATTTCAAAAGTAGAATTGCTTAGATAATACCATTGATCTGTCCTATACAGAGAAACACATAAACTGTGGTCTGATTGCGACATTTTGAAGAGTTTAGTCTTGCTGGTACAGGGAACAAATCAAACACAACAAACTGATAACATGCATAATTATATATAATCTTAAAGAACAATATAATCCATGTTTGACAATCTTTGTATTAGATATGTACACATTTCTTGTCAAAGGGTTGACTTCCTATTGTTTTTCCTCTGTACCCAGTGACATAAAGTTCTTACCTGACTTGGTGAGCACAGAGGCCTTGACATACACAGAGCTGCCCACCAAAGATCTGATGTTGGGGTAAGCCATCTTGAGCTCCTCCATGCTCAGGCTGACAACTCCTCTTTCCAGCTGCGAGTGTAATTAAAAAAGGAAACATTTGACAGAAATAAAGGCTATCCAGCTGTTATGAATGATTTAACAAATGATTAACAAAGATTTAGAATTGTGTTTTAAAATAAATCTTGGCTCAAAGTCCACGTATAAACTATCACTGGACAACAGCATGCTGCAGCCTTGATAAACAGAGGTTGCACAATGAGCAAACTGATACTGATATACACTGCAAACTTCATCCACTGAGAAAGGTTGTGAGATGTGGTTGAAAGGTCTAGCAAAAACTTCTTTTAATTTTAAACTTTGTGCTCAACACACTGTACTCATATAAAACCATTGGCAAACATGTCCAACAAACAAGCTCAATTCCCAAGGTTAGTGTGAATAGTTAATGGAGAAAGTTGAACATTTAGCAAGTAAAAAGCTTTGCTAAATGTTCAGCTGATAAACTCTGGGATTGATCAGTGACTTACATCTGACACCTGCTTCACTGAAGGCAACCGTATCTTCTCTTGGTTGATCTTCACCCCAAACACCACATAGGCCGTCCCTTGGACAGGCTCCCCATACAGATACCTGAAACAAAATCACTACGACGGTAAGTCAATAGACAGGGGGGGGTTTCATTCATTATTTTCTTATATACTCAAAACCTCTGGAGGAAAATACTCATGTCATCTGACAGTCTAATGGACAAGGTTTATGTGTTCATGTGTACATTCTTGTAGTGTCTGTATGAAGATCAAGCGCCCTTGCAAAAAAAAGTCCAAGTTTTGGACCTCTTCTTCAGAGGATAGTTTAGATTTGTGTTGAAATGCAGCTTTCTTTAGAGGCTTGTTTAGGGTCAGGACATGGTTTTAGAGTTAAGGTTAAAAGATTATGTTTAGGATTAACTACGCACAGAATTGATAGGACCTAAGTGTGGAGGTAATTGTCAACAGAGGTAACAGTTAAAGTTCAATCAGTAGTAGTGTGGGTTAAGGTTCACCTTAGGAAGATAGTGAATGAATATCGCCTATGGATATATAATAAATTGGCATAATGAGCATTCATGTGTGAGTGTGTTAGACCGACCTGGCAGAGATCTCTACTGTCAGTTCACTGTCATCCAGGTTGAGGAAGGACTTGCTGGGTGTCAAGGTAACATTGAAGGCAGGAAGCACTAAAACACAACATTCCATAAATATGGTGAAGAGGCTCCTAAATAAACTAGTAATAAACGCCTAGCTGAAAAATAATATACATAGAATTGATGTTATTAGCAAAACTAAGCACCATTGAACATGACCTACCATATTTCTTCACCTCAAACTGGGAGGTGAATGTGTTCTGCTGCCAGTGGTCAAACTTTGCAGTAATCGTCCATGTTCCTTCACTGCCACAAACATCCAGTAATGCCAGAAATAGTACATGAAAGAATTAAAAACAAAAAGCAAATAAGCTACATCACTTGCCTTACCCTAGCAGAAACCATCATCAACTTACAGTCTGTTCTGTCTTGTTCATAATCAATTGTGCAAAATGTGTCTTGAGCTTTTAATCACATTTTTTCTCGGTCTACTGGGTAATTCCAGATGAAAATATTGACAGAAACATGCCTTCCTTAACATATCATGCTGGGAAGCCCAATATGTGTAAAGAAAACTGGTGTATCTTACAGCTCTATCTCAATAAATCATGCCAAACTCTTTAGCACTGAGCAAGATGAGTCTTACTTGACAAATTCAGAGAGAGGAAAAGTTTCTCCAAAGACGCCATCAACGGCTCTGGTCCTGTAGAAGTGGTTAACCACCACACCGTCTGGATTCTGGAATAAAGACACAAACAGGTCATTTAAACAAAGTTAACCTAGAATTCAACAGGATATCAGCGTTACTTTATGACCCATTGACCCCTTTTCATTATGAATCAATCTATCAAGCTTTTAATCTATAAAATGTAAAACAACAAAACAGTGAAAAATGTGCTTTAGGTGCCAAGGTTATGTTTTCAAAGCTCTTATTTCTCTTTCTTACTCAAGATATAAACCAGCAAAAACTCAGAGTTTGTATTACGAAACGACTGATTCATTTTCTGTCTAGGGACTAATCATTAATTGACTGAGGATTGATTTGTTTACCTGGATGTCTATTGTGATAGGGCTGTCAAAGGCCTTAAAGGATGGAGAGGACACATAGGCTCTGAACCGAACTGGAAGACAGAGAAAAAAGCACAAAAGACAAAATGAAAAATACTCTACTATGATCCTTATATCAGTCCAACAATAGTTTCACTTCTATTATTGAAATGTGTTTCAAATATCTAATCCTATACAGACATTATTAACGATACTAGATCAGCAGTTTCAAACATGGTTATTTGGTGGGTATGTTATAACTATGTTTGGTGGTTGTTTTGTGTCATTCATGCACAATTATCTCACGTTTTCATCAGCATCATTGGTTCTCACCAGTGTCTCCGGGGTTATAGATGGGTTTGTCTGTCTGGATGAAGATGTATCCGGAGTGAAAGGACACCATCAGGATCCTCTCCTCAGAGTGTATGTCATGAAAGTTCACCTTCAGATACACATAATTGTGCTTCTTCTCTTCCCGGTTCAAATTATCCAAAGGAAGCTGGGATCAAATTAGATTAATTTACAGGATGGTTAATTAAATTCAGGAAATGCATCATAATGAGAATGACGAGGTTTACTCATCAGGATGAATGACAAAAAAAAGAAGATGAAATTGCATTTTTCAGTTTTAATCTTGTCTAAAGCTACAAAAACTGATAAGCAAAGCTTTCATTTTCATTTAATTTACATGTGTGTCTATTAACTTTAAATCTATCTTCAAAAGAAATCTTCTACCCTAATCCTGATTACAATGATCATTTTATAAATGTTTTTAATTGAGTGTTTGCCAAAATACACTTGTCTCTTTTAACTAGACCTATGCATCTTAAGTCATGACCCCGGTGAGTCACCTGTATAGTCTTGAGAGCATAGAATCCATTGTCCTGGTTGAGTGTCACAGAATCCTGGAGGAGTGTGGTGGTTTTTGTAAAGTCCTGGATGGAGATGGAGACGGTGACAGGCTTGGACATACCATCAGCCTGCAGGTAGATATTCTCCTGACTGCCTGCCCTCAGCAGGTCTGGAGCCAGCAGGGTGAACCTGGGAGGAAATACCACAACATGAGAAAGAGCAAGCATTCATTAACTGGGTAGAACTTTAAGTACTACTAGCACTATATTTACTATTATTATTCCTACTTCAATAACTACTTATACATCTACTAGACTACCCAAACCTCTGCTACTACAACTGCTACTACTACAAATAATAGAAATACCCACAATAATACACATGATATAAAGTAACTCTTTAGGTCCTACAGTATCCTAATAATTTTCTACAAAAGATTTGTAATATCTTCTGATCTTATCTTATGAACAAGACACTTTTTGGTGTCTAGTCAAAATTTTCTTAAAAGTCTTGGGGGACCCTGAATACTGTTATTTATATGTTATATATTACTAGTATGACTATGCCACTATTACCTCTAGTGCTGTAAAATAGAGGAAAGACAATATAGAGTAAAACTATAATTTATTATTTTAATAGTAGTAGTTTCACTGTTTCAAGGGCTGTAAGACCAAGCATCCAACTGTACCTCGGCGTAGTCCTAATTGGGACCTTCAGATTTTCGAGGCTGCAAATAAACAGGACAAGTGTTAATCTCAGTCATGACAATGTCCCATAGCATTTATCTTCAGTATGATAAGGTACAAATTAATTAATTAATTTAATTAAATTTCATTTTACTGTATTAATGAAGAGTCCAGCTTTGTTTACTTACTTATGGCGGGCAAAGTATGTGTCTATTCCAGTAAATCTGGGTAAACAGATTCAGAAACTAATAACTCAGAAAATAGCTGTCAAAAAAAAAAAAGGTTGCAATTGCATAAATGAACTGTGCATATACATACCTGTCACGCCAGTGGGTTCTGTAAAGAACACAGCTGCATTAGTAAACAAAACTTCAAAGATAGAAACTATCCTAAAAGTCAGCACAAAACAGAAAAATACCTTCGTATAGAGTCAAACTGTCCATTGGAGTTACAGAAAAGCACAAAAAATAAAATGTTATGAAGCGTCCACCAACCCATGTTGACCAACTTGGGAGTCTTGGTGGACTGTGGCTAGGAGAGAGAGATTGTCAACAATTATATATACGGGAGGAGGAGGGGCCACCGTTTCTGATCAATAACAATGAACAAAGGTTTGTTGATCAGCCAGCTCTCACTCTCCACCTGCTGCCAAACTGACATTCTGACAGAAGAATGAAGAATTGTTTTATTTATTCCACAATATCTAAAGTGGGTATTCCATGAAGCTTAACCCCCATCCAAACCAATGTATTACCATATTTATTGATTCGTTTTCCATAACTGCTTTGTATACCCATATATTAGGAAACGTAAATTGACAAGAAAGATAATTACATTTACCAACACTGGGTTCGCATTCTTTTTAAAGGTTTTACATTTAAGTTCCTCTTGATTAGAGTCTTCCATGTTGAGCCACTATGTTCCTACAGCAGCCCAAAAGGGACAAACCAAACACTGGCTAACATTGGACCTTTTCACTTTTCCTGGCCGTTGTAATTTCTCCTTCATGTTCTGTTCAAGACGAGAAGTGAGGGGTATTCAGTCAGTTGCAATCTGCAACTTGACCACTAAATTCTACACGCTGGATTTTTAAGCCAAACATCAGTGTTATATATCACTGTCATATTTGAAATGAATGGCGCCAACTAGAGGGCAGTACCATTTTTACATTAGCTTCAACCTGAACAGAGGTCTAATCAACAATACCTACTGAACACATCTGTGTGGGTCTTTCTGAAACATCAAAGAAAAATACTATATTAACTACAGCTTATAGTACTATTAATATTTTTAAAGATTATTTTTTTGGCCTTTTCAGGCTTTATTTTTGACAGAGACGGCTGAAGAGTGACAGGAATGCCGGGAGAGAGAGACGGGGAATGACATGCGGGAAAGAGCCACAGGTCGGATTCAAACCCTGGGCTTCGACGGCAAGGACTGAGCCTTCGCACATGGGACGGCTGCTCTACCAACTGAGCTAAACACCGCCCCGTAAACACTTTTTCTTTGTGTGCCAAATTTAATTGACTGCTCTCAAAACTGTGGACAAATCATTAAAAGTGATAACAGAAGATGCTGTTTTTACAAAAGGTCAGACTTTGTTCTGTTGATATCGTCAGTGGACAGACTGGTCTCTCTGTCTGTTCTGTGATGATTCTTCTCAGCATATGATTATTTAAAGTATGCTAGCAGCTTTGCTCTTTGATCTGCATCCGGGTCACAAATCTGTTTTTTGGGTGACGTAGTTACAACACTACTTAATGTTCAGGTAACAAACTCAACAACAGTTTAACAGTATTTTACACATTGTTTTGCATTTAATTTGACATGGTGTCTGACAGCTTTGTCATTAGATCACACATATAGGAATCTAAATCTAAATGCCATCAAGTAGTCTGTGTTGTACGCACATAGGCCATAACAGGTTGGGCCACCATATGACACATTCATGACAATGCATTAAAAATTCAAAGATTAAAACTAAAATTTTATTTTGCACATTTTCTTTTACAAAACAAAATATTTCCATTGTGACCAGGCGTGTGAGATAACAACAAAAAGCAGTACAGTCACAGCAGATGTCTGCGGCATGTATTTTATGACTGATGTCACCCTGACTCACTCTGAACAGAAACTGTCCCTTTAAATTATCATTCAGTTTCATTGTCCACAGTCTGAATCTGAGTCGCTGTAGTCCGCCACCAGGGATGTGACAGCTCCTAAACATCTGTCCTGTTCCTTCTTCCCAAAGTCCTTTGTTTGTGTTAGCCTTTCATCTGCTTCTTCTGTGGTTTTGACATGTGCCTCTCCTGAGCCACTGCCATTTGTCTCTGTTCCCTCCTGCCCAACTTGTATAGATACTATAGTTGGAGCTTCCTCTCTCTGAGTGGCTTTTGAAATCTCTCCATCATATGACTGTCTTCGAGTGATAGTGGCGCAGGGTTCAGCTTTAATTCCTAATGATCCTGTGCGCTTGCGGATCAGGGGGCTGTGTGAGGATCCCAGGGCTTTGGCCACTGCTGCTTCTTTCCCCTGCAGGCCAAGTTTATGGAGCAGGCAGCCTGCAGCACTCCCGGGCGTCGCTGAGGTGGCGTTGAACCAGGAACGAGAGGAGATCTCTTTCCGTTTGCTGTGCTGCTTGTCTTCGTAGGCTGATTGTGGAGGGGAATAATGAAGAGGAGACTTAACATTAGAATGCAAACTTTTCTCTCTGTACATACATTAAAGAGTTTACAAATTGTTCACTTTGGAGAGGATAATATTTTGGTCCCTTTAGAATGCATTTTTGTCAGCAGGATGTTCAAAGAGTTTACCAAAATAAATCTGATAGAAAATATGGCCAAGAAAGAAAAGACAAAAATACTGAAAAGAAAAGTTTTCTTCACGTTTTTGCCAAGTACTGCAACGTGGCAAACATTTGGCAAATGTATTGCATGATTTTCTATCACAGTCAGTTGATGTATTTTGATTTTCATTTCATTTTATGTTTATTAGGCACACCCAGCTTAAAGAAATGCAGTCAAACATAGCAACCTAACTTGTATTGAAAAAATGTGTTCGTTCAACTTTATGGTCATTTTGCGAGTTGCAGTTTGATGCTTATGGAGCTGTTAACTGTGCTGCAGCTGATAACATTGATAGGTATTATAATTATTAACATAAAAATGTGGAAAAGGACAAAAATAAATTGTACAGACTTGGTGCATGTGTGTGCTTTCAGGATGATGGTTTGTAAATTTGACGTTTTTCACAAACACAACATGTTTAATAATAGTAATACTACTAGAACTGACACACACACACACACACAGACACACACACACAGACACAGGTTTCCCTTAAAAGGGTGGGATGCATAGGTCTTGACAATTATATTTAATCAGTGTGTGCATGAAAGTTTAAAGCCTGTATATGATACTTACAGTCAGGTGCCTGGTAGGTGAGCAGTGCTGCCAGTTTCTTGTCCTCCTCTTTCTCTGGCAGCAATGGGATGGACAGGTTGGTCCTCATCCTCACGGTGTTGTCTTTCTCCTCCTGCTCGGCCAGAACTTTCTTCTCTGTCTGCACCAATTAAAGTAGAGCCATCAGTCACCGACCGTAGCAATGACAAAGTAGTTTCTATGTTGTTTTTGCATAAATGTCTTTTTCTTGTACAAAAGGTGAGAATACCAGAAAAGCAATGATATACAGTCAACTGTGATATTATATACAGTCAACCATAGCGAGTGACTAACACCATCTTGGGTAGCATTAATTAATAGAGCAGTTACCAACATAAGTGGTCAATATCCTACCCTGAATTTCCTGCGGAGGGTGCTGTTGAGCTGGAAGTCGTCCTTCCAGCCGGACTGGTGGTCTTGGATCTCCGACAGAGAAGGCAGAGCCTTCTTAAGCTTCTCCTTGTCCTTACCACCGTGGTCAAGTTTGAACATGGCATCTGTCTCCAGTTTCTCCTTCTCAGCCCGCTCTGTACAGACAGACAAAGAGAGAGTTGATTAGAAACAGAAAACAAACCCAAAAATTGTATTAAAAAAATAAAAAATAAAATATCAAAGCAGCAAGGACATAGGCCTCAATTACACTATCAAAACAGGAGTGAACAGAGCAGGCTATTTATCTTTTGACTGATAACACACATGAATACTTTACCTGTGGTGAGGATCTGCTCATTTTCAGCCATGTCCCAGCGTTCCTCCTTCCTGCTTGCCCCACTTACTATCACATAGTCGCAGGTTGCCGGATCTGTCTGCATCTCAATGTAGTTGACACACAGATGGCACTTCATCCTAAACCTGGTTAAGGAGACAGAGGTTTGTGCTGATGTTCTGTTGCTTATGGACATACTGTAAACTGCACCACGCAGCTCAGAGTGTGAAGTTAACGTCAGCATTCGGCCCAGTCGTTCTGTATTTACCTGTAGATTGGCGTGGTGTAGTAGTTCCCCACTTTTTTCTTCTCAGCATTGTAACGGACCCCTGCACATGCAGACCATTGATGTCAAAGAAACGGAATGAGACTGAACCTGACTAAGTGGATGGATCGTGGTTTTCTTCAGACTCACCCATGCCAATGTGATTTTTGCAGCCATCACACCAGATGTTGTAGGGCATCTCAAACCTTAACAGACAAAAACAATCACATACACATAAGTTGTGTGCCAACGGCCAGAACACAAGTTTTCACAGTTTTATTACTTCCTGTCATTATTTTTAGGTCTGGTTAAGAATACTAATTTTACATATCCCGTGTTTATAAGATATGAGACATGCACACTCATATTCATCAGTCTAAGCTTTCATCATATTTGGACGACACATAACAGAACCTAACAAGGTAAGAAAGCACTGTAGCATTTGTGCTTGTCGTTGACTTTTTGAGATGATAACTTACAAACACAAATGTACTGAATATATCTGATAACATGTCCATACCTGGGGCCTCATGTACAAATACTTGCGTGGATTTCCTACTAAAACTTGCCGTGCCAGAACCCGGAAACTGTCGTACGCACAAAAATATTCAGATGTATCAAAGTGTGCGTTCGCATGGATCCAAGCACGTTTCTTTTGTACATGCCAATCAACGTGGAATTGAGCGCACGTGCAACTCCTCCCTGTCCATGCCCCCATTTACATATGCAAATCTACTTAAATAGGCCCTGGACCTGAGATTCACCTCTTTGTCCGATCAGATAACGCGATGAACAAAGGAAAGAAAATGAATTTTACAGAGTTTGAGCTAGATATTCTAGTGAATGAAGTGGAGATTCTGTTTGGTCCCTGTCAACAGGGATAAATATGACCAAAAAAAGACGTGAGTGGGAGCGTGTGTGTGAGGCTGTAAATGCCGTGGGATCCGAGCAGCGCACACACAGGTGTGGACAGGTGTGGCGCTGCGGCTGACATTTTACGCCCGCTTTTACTGACAAGAATACTGAACACAGGGAGACAATCAGGGGTTTGTTAGAAAGCTCTGCAGCTCTAATTTCACCAGCAGAAAATAAAGAAAACCAAAAACATGATATTTGAATGCCACATGCCCAAATATGCATTGGCACACTGGCACGGCTTCTGGGTAAGTAAAGAGTTTATTCGTTTAATTGTTTCGTATGTAATCCAGCGTTACATACGGGACAATTAAACGAATAGAAGCCACCCATCGCGCACCGTGCCAGCCTCCAGCCTGTTCCCAACCATGCTGTTAGTCATAATGAATGAGTCGTGCGTTGAACCAGGCCACCTTGCCACGATGTTAGTTAGCTGCATTCGCGCATCACATATGATTTGAACATTGATGGAATGAAAATGTTTCCTACTTAGATAAACAGCTCCCGCTGGAATTCCCCTGTTGCCAGGAACCCCAGCGTAGTCAGCACAACCCCGAGCTACTCGCCGGCCCCCGTTGCGCTCTCGGGCCGGCCGCAGCTCTGCGCACAACTCCAGTAACACTGGCCTTGGTAACCGAAATCGGTTTATGAGCCAATTATCATTGTTTGCAAGTAAATCCTTGCGTTCCTTAAATCGCTCACGTCGGATTGCACCATTTGCAAGGTCCTCTAACAACGCTAACGCTGCCATTGTTAATATCATTTTCTTCATCACATTACGCATACTTTTATATCCACCTATATAATTGCAAACACGTGGGTGTGTTAATTGTTCATAAGTGTGTCTCTGATGTGCACATCACTCTGATGACTACTTGTTTTCACATTATTAACAGTTTCCCAGCGTCACCTCTAAGTGTCGCCAAAGGAACAATAGCTGTAGAAACGTGCGTACGACAGCTATGAAATTGGCGTGGGGCACGCACATTTCTACGATTGTTTCACGTTTGATACATTTGAACGTGAGCGTGGAAAAGGACGTACGCCACTTTTTTGTGCGTACGCATGCTTTGTACATGAGGCCCCTGGATTGTAAATTTCCCACCAACATCAGTTCTAGATACGCGTGCACTAACCTGATAATGAGGATGCCCTGAGACAGTTTCCTGGCCCGCTCCCGCAGAGCGTGAGTTTTATGGTAGCCATTGAGGGATCCATGCTAAAGACAAAGAATGATGGAAATGTAAGTCGGTATCTACACAAAAGGTGAACTAACTAAAAAGTACTCACACACACACACACACACACACACACACACACACACACAGGTCTGTGACCATACACACCTTAGCGGGATCAAAATCTGGAGGGTAGTATTTGTTTGTTCCTTTTCTTTCACCCTGTCAAGAAAACAGTACAATGGTTAAAACGGACTATTTAAAAAATAATATGTTTGATTTATTTGTATCTTGACAGACATGTACACATTGTGGCTTACCATGGTGACGACCGGATCTGCATATAATAATGGATTCACCCTATTTTCACCAGGTAAAAAAAACAAAAAAAAACACACACAACAACAAACAGTTAGGACACATATAAACTCGCGATGGATCGTCAGATACTCCTTGTATGTTTTTTGCAATTATCACTCAAAAGTGGTTTTGAAACACACAAAGATATGTATTGGAGGAAGTTTAAATCATCATCAACATCAGTGCCCTGAAACTTTCAGGCTCTAATGTAAACACACACTTATATATAAACAGTTGCCATTTGTTGGATTATGAGTTAAGAGTGCTGTTGAACTGTACCGTGTAAAACTGACACGTCCTACTATTTTATCTATCAAATTCATATCATGGAGGACAGGCTAAATGACACAACCACCTCTCTTCCGAGGGAAGCAACTTCAACGCAACGTTATTGTAAACCAGTTATTTAACAGCAGTGCCTTGTAAACTAGTCTTAACTTAAAGGTTGGCTGAGGAGCAAAATAGCTCATGTAAACTAGATTACTTCTTTGGGTTGGTTAAAAAAAAAAGGCAAATAAAACTGTATTTGTACAATTCGCTGATCAGTTCAGACAGTTAATAGTTTGTCCTTGGAAACATGCACACATTATCAGAACATTCAATGGTCAATTTGGCATGTATGAAGCATCAGGGATACGATTTATGGCCCGATAGGATTGTCAGATACTGTATGACTGGAAGGTTTGTCTTTTTTTGGTTGACATAACAAAGCATTTGAACCTTTAAAAGGCAATAACTGCTAGTGTTATACACACACATATACACATATATATATATATAATATATATAAATATATATATATAACACATAATATATATATACACACACACACACACTATACATATATATATAATATATATAGTATATAATATATATATATATACATACATACATATACACCTATACACACACACACACCACACATATAATATATAAAATATCTGTATATGTGAATAATCTGTTTGTGTATCTGTATGTGACACAAAATATGACTTTCTGAATGATCTTGTTAAGTGTTTTAAACTTAAATGTCAACAGACTTTGCATTACTCATAATAAGTCATGTTTAAAATGAACATGAGGTTCAGACTTCATGCAGGTTTAACCTTTAAGTCCTTCACTAAAGTTACAGTCAGCTGGTAAGAGTGTAAACAACGATGCTGTCCAAACGTTTAGCCTCACTGTGACATAATATAATGTCTGATAGGTGAGTAAGGTGAGTGGACATGGTGCTGCTGAATGAAAACAACATTACATATTATATATATATTGTTATATCTGCGTTTAATTTGCTGTAACGTCGCATCGTTGCGTCGAAACGCATTAGCTTCAGCGAGCTAATATTAGCATTGGCTCGATTGCTATGAGACGGGCGAACGTGAGCAACTCGTAGGACTGCATAGCAACACATCCATAGCAACGTGTTCAAACAAGCCGCTGTCATGTTCACTTTTTAGTACAAGCTTTAAAAAAAACAACAAGTACTTACAACTGTAGCTGCAGAGACAGACACCTACCAAACAACACGGGGCCGATGGGTATTTACAACGTCACATCCCGGTTGTGGAAGTGGCGTCACGTCGCGGAGGATTGCGGGAAGTACCGGTACCGACACGGACAACGTGCTCGCAGCTGAATATTTTCATCCCGTGCTGGCTGTCGCAGAAATGGGAACCAACGCGGAGCCGCAAAAGCGTTACATCTGCTCGTTCTCCGGCTGCTCGGCGATCTATAACAAGCAGTGGAAGCTGGACGCTCACCTGTGTAAACACACGGGAGTCAAGCCGTACACGTGTGACCGCGACGGCTGCGGTAAGTCCTTCTGTAGCCCCTACCACCTGGCCCGACATGATCTGACTCACAGCGGCGTGAAGCCGTTCACCTGCACCGTGGACGGCTGCACGGAGGCCTTCTCCACCAACACAAACCGAGCCAGACACATCAGCCGCGTTCACACCCAGGAGCAGAAGAAGTACGTTTGCAAATTTGAAGGCTGCGGCCTCGAGTTCAAGAAGAACAAGCAGCTGAAGTCCCACATGTGTGAGCAGCACACCCAGCTGCCCCCTTATCAGTGCACCTATGAAGGATGCCAGATGCGATTCACCGTCCCCAGCAAACTAAAGCGACACGAGAAGGTACACAGAGGGTACCCCTGCAAGGAGGAGGACTGCACCTTCACAGGAAAGACCTGGACAGAGTACATGAAGCACAAGAAGGAGCAGCACAGGCTCATCCTGAAGTGCGACCAATGCAGCAAGGTGTTCAGGGATTCCTGGTTCCTGCAGCAGCATCAACACGTCCACTCTGAGACGCGGGTCGTCCTCAAGTGCCCCAGGGACAACTGTAACAGGTCATTCACCACCGCTTTCAATCTGGAGAGCCACATCAGCTCCTTCCACGAGGAGCTGCGGCCCTTCACCTGCACCCACGCAGGCTGCGGGAAGACCTTCGCCATGAAGCAGAGCCTCCAGCGTCACAGCGTCGTACACAACCCGGAGAGGACGAAGCTGAAGAAGCCTAAACCCAAAAGAACTCTTGCTTCCAGGTTGAGCGGCTACAATCAAACAAAGAAAACTGTGTATAGAAAGCACAGGGAGCCTGAATCCACCATAGAGTCTGCGCAAACCAAGACGGATCCACCTGGTCCTGTTGAGTTAGTGTCCCTCCTGCAGGACACGTCTTTGCTGTACAGCCCCACTGTCGACACACATGAACTTACTAATGCCTTGACTACACCTATGACAGTGTAGAGTCAAGTGGAGGAGAAAAAACATTTATGATGTACTGTCATTTCTAACTTAGTTGTTGGAGGTTAAAATGAGTCCACCTCTATTGAGTCACCATCTACCTTTGGGCTGTTTTGGTTGTAAAGTCAGCACAACTAAAAGAGATTTTGACTTTGAGCCAGATCCTGATGTTCCGTCTTTCTAGGTGTTATCAACTACTTTTTTCTGTATTTAAATAATCACAGGGACATTTTGATATCCCAGAGCCATTAAATCTGTCCACTCTATTTGTGCCATTTATATTTAAGAAAATCTATATTTTTGTTCATATTGTAAAGTTAAGATTTGTGTGTGCTTTTGAAAAATGTCCGAAAATATAACTCTGCAGAAAGACAGTGTTTGTTCAAATAAAACCTGTGTAAAACCTGAATTTATTTTGTGTCTGAATATCATTTATTGCCGTTTTAAATCAGTAAGTCAGGCCTAATATGGCACACTGCAGTATCCAGTCTGGGAGCCCAATGTCAAAACTTTGAAAGGAGTGTTTTGATTTAAAATCCTAAATTTGTACGTTTTGGCTTTTTAAAAGTTGTGATAATTAAACATCTGTGGCAGGATCTTCCACTCATTATTTTTATTGTATGTAGGGCTATTTTTTTTTCCCCCACCTACTTATGTGACGAATTATAGGTAAACTTACAACTACATTTTTGCTCTTTTGGCACTACTTTCTGTTGTGGTTGTTAACAGTTTATCTATTTCATTACATTTCACAGACAGCACAGTTATGCCAGGTGGTTAAAGTTTATGGACGCTCCTGTCCACCTAGATTTGTGTACCTTATCTCTGGATTTGTAATTCATGACTGGGCTCAAACCCACGGTTTCAAAAGGGGAAATCTGTCCGACAATGGTGCATTTCAAACTTCGTGTCGAGCCCCCTTCTTTCAGTGTACAAAGCCAGGTCTAGGAAGAAATGTTTTTGCCAGTCCGGCTGTGGAAGAACTTGACATCAGCCCCATCAAACGTGGAAACCTGATCACTGCAATGATCAGGTTTCGATCATCATGATCGAAGAGTCTACAGGTTAAGTCACTGACTTGCAAATATTCAACCAAAGGAGGGGGGTGTGTGTGTTGTCAGTGAAATAACCTGCTGCACACATTGGCCAGAGTGAAAACCTGCAGATTCTTGTGCCTAGATGACACACGATGGAGAATCTCAGCCCTGAACAACAGATTTACAGCGTAAACAGGAGCAGCTCTGTGCGAGTTTGAGATTCCAAGGCTAAATCCTCTCTGAATATTTCCCGTTACAAGAAGGCTGCTCCCTACATTCCTGCCCCGCTCGGCTCAGACGAGCCCTATATGGACTGACTGTCTGACCAGCTCACCAAGGTATGCACAGTAGACCTCATCCAATTAGTATTCATACAGTTAGAATGTAACATGTAGTGTCCTGAAAACATTTCCTCCTACATGTTCGTTGGAGTGATAAAATCTGAATTTATCATGTGGAATAAATGCTTGTGCCCGATTAGACAACTGCAGAGACACCGGGAGCTTACAGTAACACTGCAAAAACACAGTATTATCACATAATTATCACATTTCGGTTAAACGGCATTACTGTGAATTGAGCTATTGCTGCAACGAGACACAAATATTTCTTTATTTTTATCATTTATTTAAGCAATTTCCACTATTTTTCACATACCACGGCTTATTTTCAACATTTTGATTTCTGAGTTCTTCCATACTTTAACCACTTCATGTATGTATGCATTTAAACTTCTTTATATATGCTTTATTTATTTTTATTTCCAGTTCTATTTTTACCTCTTCATATCAGTTTTGGCATTAACTCAGGCTACATTTAGCCCAGTTTGGATTCATGCCTGAGCATCTGCAGTCAAGCTGCCTGTGAACAGAGACACAGAGGGACGGTGCTGCGTTCAAAGGTAATGATTGATAAACTTAAACATTATCTTCATATACAAAACAGAAAAACAGGCTACTTAAGGTGTGTTTTTTTAACATATGGCAGGATTTTTATTTTAATGAATTAATCAATTTAATTTAATCGATTAATTAAAAGGAAGCAAGTAAATGAATCCTTTCCAGTATAAATAATACAACTGATATCAATTTATATATGTATATCCTTGGAAGTAGTCCATTTATTTTAGTTTTTCTAATATAAGGGGTAGACCTAGAGGAAGAAGTACATAAAACAAAGTAGCCTATATAAAACAAACAAAGGTATATTTTACCTCTGCTTCATGACACAACAAAATAAATGTGCTGAACGTGCAGGAATGTGCCAGAGGACACAGAGCGCCAGAAGGAGTGATTCTCCTCTTTAAAATCTATGATGCGTTGAAAAAGATTTAAAAGTAGACTTGAAACCAGATGACTATGACATTTATAGGGAGCTGAAAGCAGGCCAGAGGTTAGAAAAGCTGCAACATCACTGTTAAGTAAGTTCTGCCATGTGAGAGAAAGTGGGTTGGAAAAAAGCAAGGAACGTTGAGCCCTGCACTCGCTGTAACTTCAGTCAATGTTCAAGTTTGTGTTGTGTATAAGTCAATATATTTCATAAATATATTAAAGTACAAAAAGTGACATTTTTTGCTGGCATTAACCAAAGTATTGGCATGACAATCCATCCAACCATCCATTGTTGAGACATTTTACTCAAAGCCATACACTTTATCCTCGGCGGCAATCGAGGAATAATCAAGGACTTGCCAAAGTCCGGACGATTCATCATCTCAAAATCATGAAATCCTGTTTTGTACCATCCATCCAGGCAGGATCTAAGTAAACTTTTCTGACCTGCTGGTTACCAAAGTAATAACGATTCATCATCTGGGTACCATGAATATCTGTACAAAATTGCCATGCAAGCAACTGAAGGTCAAGTGTGTAAGATTACACACAGAATATGGCAGAAATGCATGTAAGTACACCGCTAAATGCCACTAAATCCCACACACTGGTCTTTTAAATCATATATATATATATATATTTCATTTTGGACCAAAGTGGTGGGCTGACTGACCAACCAACAGTCGTCCCTTGAGCCCTGGTGCATTTGCAAACACATGTTTATGTCTGAGAGCTAAGATCACCTGTTCATCCAAAGGTGCCCTAAATGTGTTTTAAATGTGTGATATCAATTCTAGCCTGAAGAACTGGTGACACTTTTTCAAATGATGGATAACAGATCTGGCCAGGTTTATCACTGTATAAAAATCTTTTTGTGTATTTCTTCTCTTTTGTTTCTTTTTATAGAAATGGACGCCACGTTCTTTCCATTCCTGTCTTCTGACAGCCCAGAATTCCAGACAGACTCTTTAGGCCATAATCCAAAGGGATTTCTCTATCTCCACTGTATTTCTCCCACCACCTCCTCCGCTTTCCTTCTGTCTTTTTATCTCTCACTTGGCGTTCATCCTCCTGTCTCTTTGAGAGGTGGAAGGAATGTGTCAGGCCCTTTGCCCTTTCATGTTCCCCCTTTTCTGCACAAATTATCTGGAGATGAATGCTCTCCGTGAGAATGATTCGTGAATGTGATTGTGTTTCGTTCTACATGCTTCTTGGATTGGATGAAGAGAGAAAATATAACTTACAATTATCAGTGATTGACATGTGGACCAAAAGATTTAACGAATGAAGAAACACAACAAATATTTGGGGTAAAATTCAGACATATTGAGTGGACGAGGCTATAACTGAGGAAGAGCTCACTCGTTTTTCATTTTAATGTCTAATTTAGTGCAGTCTCAAAAACCTGATCCTTGAAAGAATTATTGAAATTCCTGGCAGTAAATTTCATGGACCATTATTAGTTCAAGATTTAGGGACGATTCCTTTGTAATTCATATCAACAGAGCTATAATACATGAGGAATGGGACTGTTTAAATATAATAAAGTTAAAATCTCATTGGACACACTCCTCATGTCTAAAAATAAGTGAAGCCAGGAGTCAAGCATTAACACAATGCAGTAGAAGTAATGTTTTTTGTTTTGATTACTCTCTTAATTGACTGCATTGTGTTCTATGTTTCATAATATAAATTTTGCTTGACTTACCCCTTTTCACTTACCTTTCCCCAAAACTTTCACATCCCACTCACCTTTTCTCATTTTGATGTTAATTGTCATTTTCAGTATATTTTAATGACTTACCCAACATCTGGCTGAGAAAAATAACAGTGATGTCAATCAATATGTTTTGTCCAACATAGCTATATTTATATATCCTCAATGTATCAAGTGTAGCATCTAAAAAGAGGTGACGTGTTTTTCTGTTTGTCTAGAAATCGTCAGTTTACATTTAACTGTGATGATGTTGGGATTGAAACTGACATTATCAATTGTATTGATCGAGTAAACCTCTTCCCAAATATCTACAGTAAGCATGTCAAAACATTCAGTTAATAATCATAGTTTCTATCTGTACACACATGCATGTTGTTAAGGTTTGTACCTGATGTCAAAATGTTTGGAAACATCTAATATAATTAGTAACTGTAATATATTTACATGCAAAAACAGATTGAGAAAGAAAAAAATGCAAACAGCAATGCCTCACCTTATCACATCTGGCAGTACAACGGACAATTTAAAACTTACAGTAAAGGGCAACCTAATTTCCTGAAAAGTGAAAGTTTTCATGTATTCATGGTTCAGGAGGGGAAAAAAAACAAAACAGACAGACGCATAATTTGTTTCAGATGTTCAGCAACTCACAAATGAATTCAGAATCAGTTCATATTTTCAGTTACATCATTTGCTAAATGGGGTGCACTTTGGTGTTTGACCTGCACCTGGATGGCAGAAACAGGATCCAAATACGCACTTTTTTGCAAACTCTAAATTCCATCCACTGCCTGTTTGGGCCCTATAACCGTTTCATAATGCATATTCTACATATTCTACATGTCAGCCACACATTTCTGATGAAATCCCTCAATTTATGGTGTGGCTCAAGACCAGTCACCCATTGTGGAATGTCTGCTGAAACAGGCCTCGATGTGTTCTAATTATAACCTGACATCCATTTATTCCTTTTAAAGTGTTCTTTTTTGTCTCTCCCGTATCAATCCTAAGACGTAATGTTTACGATAAGAAAAGTGACAAAGGCAGAATACAGTAGAAGTCTATTTTAAGATATTTCACAATGACTCATCCTGCTTTTTTAACCTTCCACCACATTTCTTCCTTTACATTTCCTACATGGATAATTTCTGTGTTTATGTATTGATACTGATTATGAATTCATCTCTTGGGTGTCTGCTTGCCTGCCTTTCCTTTTTCGTGTCTGTCTAGCTACCTATCTACTGAATCATTTATTACACACACTTCTCAGCATCATCATCATCAGTGACATCATTGTCCACTGCTTAAGTAGCTTTTAAGAAGCACCAAACCTCTAGGAATCCATATTACCCAGGGGCCAACATCCTCTGGAAAAACATCTGGAGGAAACTCAACAAAAAGCCAGTGATTTACACCAATTAGATAATCCCAACAGGACAAATTCTGGGTCAAGCGCCCGCCTGCCCTCCTACGCTCCCTGTCAGGCTCAGGTGAGTGGGAAAGTCTGTTGGCAAGTAACGAGTTAGTGTCTGTCTCCCCCATACACCTCCTCACCTCATCCCTTCACCCCCCCTTCATCTCCAAGGGCTATATATTGGAGGTTGTGACTCGTCTGCATCTTAAGCATCACTCGCACCCGCCGACACTCGCAAACACACACGTGTCTGCTTCATTTTGAGCGACGGTTCAGACGAAGAGCAGACGGTAGCGATGAGGTCTCTGTTGAAGCTGGTTGTGATTCTGTTTTGCGTCCAGAGAGTAGAGAGCCACTGGCTGAGATCACTGATTGGTAAGTGCTGACTGAAGAGAAAGTTGTGACCTATGACCTTTTGGCTAAAATCTATTTTTTTGCTTATTTTGAGAGCAATGTGTTAGATTTTGTGTCAAGACATGGATATGTATGACTTTAAACTTTAGTTTTTTGCCTTTTAGAAGTTGTTCATGTTTAGTTAAGAGTATAAGCAACTAGTTTCTAAATGTGTATTGGGGTGAAGCTTGAAATTAGTTGCATTTTGTTGTTGTATTTTTATGCATTTTCTAAAAATCTAATATTTTGCATTAGATGTATAGATAACCCTTTCTGCCTTTTCCAGGTCAGAAACAAGAAACGGCATCTCCACACACGTCACCAAAGGATGACAAGGGAAACAGAGATCCAGCAGCAGAAGATGGCCCAACAGAAGCTTCCAGAGTTGGGCCATCACTCAAGCCAATCATCCCGATCCCAGTCCGGTCACGTCGCTCTACGCTAGACTCCTATTGTGACCTGCGCTCCATCCTGCTGCAGGTTCGAGACCTCGGGCTTGGTTACGACTCAGACGAGACTGTCCTCTTCAAGTACTGCAGTGGGACATGTCCCCACGCTCGCTCCAACCATGATCTCACCCTTACCAACCTGCTGCTAAGCGGGATTCTCCCTCAACCACCCCCCGGGGAGCTGTGGCACAATGCGCCCTGCTGCAGGCCCACCCACCACGAGGACATGGCCTTCCTCGATAACTCGCACCGCTGGCACAAAGTGGAGAAGCTGTCGGCCGCGGGCTGCAGCTGCGTGGGCTAGGCAGCTGTGTCTAGATGGTGGAAGCGGGAAGGTGGGAGGGGTAGGGGTGTATGATGGTTTGTGAGGACAAGGTGATTCTAAGAAGACAAGTTTGCTGGCAGGTTCTCTTGTAATATCTGTAAATGAAGAGTTTCATTCCTATATGACGTACTGTTGAGGAAGCTGAAACCTATTATTTATGTCAAATCAATAAGCACAAAATTAAGCTATTTTCCCTTTTACTTTTAGGTGGAAACCTCATGAATCCGGTTTGGTGATTTGAATGTTTTGACTTCAACTAGTGATGTCATGACCCTCAATCGGATTTGAATTTTATTACTTTAGGTATTTGTAAGCTTTAAGAAAGTACTCTGATAACTAAAAACATTTGCCACTTTTACGTTCTGGAAAAGGGAGTTTTTCATCTGTTATTATTAATAAATAGATATGGGAAATTAGAAATTAGCCGTTTAACTATAAAAAACAACCATAATAAGTACTTTTTTAAAATGAAAGCATTGCTTATATCAACTGATTCTGCCTTATTCTGAATCTTCAAAACAGTCTAAAAGGGTAAAAGTGAGCAGAGACATGATTCTACTACAAACTACTTGACTTTTTTGTAAATAAGCTGGAATGTATTTATTTAAAATCTTCAGTGCAATCTTGGGGTTAATAATAGAACGGTCCTGTACGAAGCTGCGTCGATACACCTGGTGGTTTGACAAACGCAGCTGAGTGAAGTTCTTCACAATTTAGACTTATTTGTTAACAATCCAGCTACAGTTTAAAAAAAATGTATTTATGTAAGATAAGTTATTTATTTATTTGTTACCATTCTTTTGTCGTGCTGATTAACTTATTTTGTAACGTGCCTGTTCTCTGTGTTCATGGTGTGTACAGTTCCTAATAAAGCTAAACTTGTACAGAATGAAGCAGTGTTGGTGTGAGTGTCATCAGCTCAAAGAGAGAACTTACATGGTGTGGTGTAACTTATACAAGAAAATGTTTATTCAATGTTTTGTACAAAAATACAAGTTTAGCACACATACAAAAATCTAAGTCCTTGATGAATTAGTTATCTTTATAATTCACTCATGAACTAAAATTAGATTCACATGCAGATCATGTACAAAATTCAATCAAGTTATTTTCAACTTTTATTTAACTAACAATAAAACATAAGCTGAATTTCTGCTGCGTATCTGGGTAGTTCACCTCTAATTACCTAGGACTGATTGCCAGGACCTGGCACCAAACCTCCAACAATGCTGTTTACACACAGAAACTAATTGCGTAGTAGTACAATGTTTTAATGCCACTATAAGTTTTATCAAGTTATGAACAGAAAAAGTGAATCTCTCAGCATGTAAATGTGGCCCTTGACTACTTTCACCGTGTCTATGAGGCCATTGTATCCTCCTCTGTCTCCTCTGGCTCTGCCCCCCATACCTGGACACGCCCCTCCATGGCTGTGAGGAGGCAGGTCTCTGTGGGATGGAAGGACAGTGACTGGACAACAGCCTTTCCCACTGGCAATTTTAAGGACAAAGATCCCTGGAGATTAAAAAAACAAACAAACAATGCAAACATTACACAGTGCACTTTCTATATCGGTTTCTACCATAAGGTTAAACCATATTTATTTAAAATTTGGCAGATAAACTATAATTTTGGAGGTCTTTTTGGAGGTTTATGTAATATACAACTTTAATTATCCTCTGTTTGTGTACTGGTACTCCTGACTTACAGGCTGCTTTTCTGCATGATATTGGTCTACTTGAGTTTTGTAAAATGCTTATGATAAACCCAATATTTTAAATACACTATGAACACACATTTAATCAGGCACTTACTTCCACCAGGTCCCAGCAGTAGACGTGACCGTCTTCTGAGCAGCTCAGGACGTGGGTATCTTTACTGGACAGGCAGCAGTCCAGCTTGTAGCCCTTCATCTTATGTCCTGTGTACCTGAGTTAAACAAACAAACATACACATCATGACTGTACAAGTCATTGTTCAACTTTGGGTCATTCATTTCTCTAATCAGTACAGGGCAGCAGTTGTTTCTTTCGTATTGTATATTAAGTTTAGCTAGTGACTAATCTCCTGACCAGTTTTACTAAAATGTCGAATAAATTTCGCCTTCGTTTTTGTCATCATGGACTAGTTCATTTTCTTACTGCCTAGTTTTCATAAGTAGAAAATGTTGTTGATGTATATTATGATGGAAATTATATATAAAAGATTTAAAACTTCAGCCACAAAATCAAAATGTGATCATTCTCAACTGTTGAAGTAACTAAAGATGGAAAAAAAAAAGAACGGCTAAGATATTGATGAAAAGCAAAACACCTAGACGATCACATACCACATAGACGATCCAAAACCAAAATACCAATGTGCATATAAACACACTCCGTGATGTTCAAATTGCTAAAATTGTTAAACGATGACAGCTTTAATACATTTTTAGTGTGATATTACACTTAAAGATGATTAGTACTCATTGCTTTTGGTTTCTGATGATCTTTACTCAAACACACTGAGAATTTTAGAGGGAGCTGATTGATTTAAAAGGATTTACATCCACATCTCGATGTCCTGGCCTGCATCCAAAATGTGTACCTGTCATGTCATACCCTACTGGGGATCAAAAATGCTTTCACCAATTTAAGGTAAGGTGTAAATTACAAGTGTGCCACCTAATAAAGTTTTCAGTAAACTGCTGATCGTGGTTTTACTTGAATCATGTTCACCTGGATTTCTACATTACCAATATTAAAAAAAAACAAAAAACATAATAATTCTAAAGTAATATTTTGTGGCATTTCTTTTTAAACCAAAACTGCTCCATGGATTAGTACGTGAAGCCATGAGTGAAGCACAGCACTCACTCTCCCAGCATTTCCCCAGTGCTCTTGTCCAGTAGTCTGACTGTTGAATCCAGACTGGAGCTCAGAGTGCACTGACCGTCCTGGCTGAAACACACACATGTGATGGGACCTGGAACACACAAACAGATTACAGAGTTCTTCATTTTCAATGTTACTTACAGCATCTGTGTCGCATTTCTATGGTCTTAAATAAAGGTTACTGCACTATCACTACAGCAACTGGTATAACTACTGCTACTTCGATAACTTCTACCAATAACATGAGTAACATATATCATTATTACTCTTTCTAAATGTTAAAAAGATATTTTGAAAAAGACCACTAACTGCTGATGAAGTCAACATGCAGCTGTCCCATTCTCAGGTCGTAGCGTCTCACTCTGCCATCCACTGACCTAAACAAAAGATCACGATTTTAGTAAAAGAAAAACTGCAACAGTCTGAATGAGCAGGAGATATAATCGCTACTGTACTGACCCGGTAAGTAGCTCATGCTGAGCCACCTTCACACTGCTGATACCATCTCGAGCCTCATCTAATATCTGAATGGGCTCAAATCTTCTGGACCTAGTATCCCAGCACCGAACTGTCCCATCTATGGACCCTAGAGGAGGAGAAATAAACCCAGCATACACTCAGACCACAAAAAAAAAAAACTATCAACACATGTGCTGAGTTAACACTAAAACACAATTAGAATCACTTAATTATCAGTATTAATTGATGAGTTGGTTGCAACTGAACATAAACGCAGACCAAGAAACAAAGAAAACTTAGTGTTCAAGTGGCATTTTACATTGTGTGAAGACTCACCAGACAAGATGACAGTTGCCTCCTCGTTGAACTGGACACAGTTGACTTTCTGTGAGCGGAAAAGAAAGAACAAATAAAACAAAAAGTATGAAGACACAAGAAAAGTTGAAAAGATGCAGGTTCAGCAGTGGACATGACAAAAGTTACAAACGGCAGAACTGACCCCAGCGTGACCTCTGAGTTTGCGTGTGACCTGGCCTGTGGCGACATCCCACAGGATTACTGTCTTATCAGAGCTGCAGGAACAAAGCTGGCTGTTGTCATAGGAACTGTTAAAACAGTCAACGAGAGACAAACACAGTTACTTCTTGCAGGGGGGCAGAGATCTCTTCAGCATATCATTTATTTTTCTTTCTTTATCACTCTCTTCTCACAAGATCACAACATCTGATATTGTTGAATTAACCTTTCCTGACACAATCTCTCACCCGTCAGCATCAAGGACCTCGTATCCATGACCGCTGTAGGTCTTCAGCAGGGTCCCTCGGCTCACGCTCCAAAGCTTTAGAGATTTGTCACTGCCACAAGACAGCAGGTAGTTCCCATCGGCTGAGCAAGGACAGAGAGACAGGACACAGAAGCAGGTATGATGACACATGATGGATGACACATGGAGTTCACACTTGAAAGGAGGCTGTGTGTAACTAATATCTCAGGACATTCAAGCTACCTCTGCAAACATCTCAACATCAGGATGATAAACACTTTGTCTCTGTCTCACCGTTAAAGCGGACAGCTCGGACAGCCCCTTGCTGACAGTCCACGGTCCTGAGCAGATGTTGTGGAAGCTGAGGAGCCTGAGGTCTGGGCTGAGGAAACGCCATGACATATCCTGTGTGGGGAAAACAGGTTGCCACGTGATGATCAGTACAACTAGTTAGAGTTTATGAAGAGGAAACCAGCTTGAACATTAGATTACTCAAGACAGAGCGATCGTGTTTTACTGAACAGCATGCAGCTTTCTAGCAAAAGCTAACCTTAACCGTGCTAGTTAATTAGTTAACTCACTTGTAAAGTTTACCAGAATTTCAGCGGGGTGTCATGTTGATACTTCCTGGTGCAACTAGCATAATAATGACTTTATTAATACTATATTCATCCAAAGTTTTAACAACATCAGCAGATCCTTTCATTCATTTGACCCATCATGTTCGCTAGCACGCGCAATGCACACTGGGATCGCCTGTCAAAATAAAAGTTCAAAACCTTCCCCCCGCCGTTTCACCTTAAGGCTGTCGAGTAGGCTGGTGCTTTTATTTTGAAATTCACCGGATATAGCTCCCCCCTCCTCTCCACATTACTACTATCCATGACGAGGCCGATCAGCTGTCCAACGGTCAACGGATTTTAACGTTACATTTGGTCATAAATACACCACGCCGTGGACAAACTGTAATATATATGATGTCTTCCAACAACATGGCAGACCCAAGGAGGCCGAATAAGATTTTAAGGTGAGTGGTTTCATTCAGAAATAAAAAAAAAACAAGTTTTAGCTGAGGTTAACGGTGGCTAACGGCTAACTAGCGAGCTAACCTTTAACAGCAGCCATGAGCGTGTCTTAAAGGGATTAGAGATTAGAGCTGATTTAGTTCATACACTGTCAAAGAGACAATTATCAATAACGCCGATTGTTTAATGTTTACTCCACTGTTAGTGATATAATCATAGACAGTTCACGTGTTAGGAAATGATACTATTTGCCCTCGTCTCTTCCGTGGTAGCCGGTTAACAGGTCGCCTCCTCCGGCTTCTTTTCAGTGAACCGCCTCTGGTTACCACGACGATTCACCATGTACAACTTTTAACAGAAGACAGCTGGAGTCAGGCTGTGTGGACACGGGTCATGTGGACATCCTAGTAGTCCCTGTTAAGTGTAATTTTGGGCTGGCCCTCCTTAGTTGGAGTGGGACATCTTGGAGTTATGGTCAAATCCCTTAAACTAGTCTGTGATTTGTATGCTGGGTATGTTTGTCACAAAGCCCCCATTGAACCCCATGCAACACTATTGGGATGAACTAAAAGTCAGGCCAGAGTGACAATCACATATAGGTTGTAATGTGATATTGTAAAAGTAGTATCGGATCAGTGATTTAACAGTGGGTTTTGCATAAATATATTGTTATTATAGTATTACATCCTGTAGTTTTGCTTCATGCATTTGTGATGTTGCAGGTACAAGCCACCAAGCACCGAGACCAATCCCACACTGGAGGATCCCACGCCTGACTACATGAACTTGCTCGGCATGATCTTCAGCATGTGTGGGCTGATGCTCAAGGTGACCTACCCACGTACTTTCACACACTGTGGCCCCCACCTCTCGTTTGTCCTTTGCCTATGTTTATATGGGTCTGTGTGTCCACATGAAAGGGGTGTTGCCCCTGAATTGTAAATCATGGTCCAGCCCAGTCGTTCCATTTAGAAGATTAAAGGTAAACTCACCATGAAAGAATGAAGCGCTGCTTTTCACATTCAGAACTGAGGACGCAATAAACAAAACAAAGAGGCGACAGCAGCAGGCTCATGTGTGCCCTCACCCTCCCTCCATCCCTCCCAGTCCAGTAGTAGTTAATTTGTTTAATTGACTGTCTTTTTATCAACAAAGAACTATTTTACATGTTGTTAGTTTATATTTATATGTGTACATTGTTTCCTGAGATTATTTCAGTATTTATTAGGCAGAGACTGGCAAGGACTGTCAGCAAAGAAATCACCCATGCTAAAAATACACTCGAAAAACTGAATGTGTTACAATATGCATACAAAATAATGGCAGCACCTAACAAAAAGAAAGGAGCATGTGGGCTCACCTTCTGCCTTGAGAAAAGCTTTTTCCTTGGAGTGTTGTCATCCTGTTTGGGATTTGTAAGTGTGGGATTCACCACTTCATCTTTGTTTGCTGGCCAGGATACGTGCAGTTTCCAAATGACGTCAACAAATACAAGGTCGCCATGTACTCACTGATTAGTGCCATTTATCATCTATGCTCTTGTCCAGTGATCTCCTAAGTGTTCATTCATCTCCACAGGCCTTTGTCTGCTGAGTGTTGTTCTTTTTTTTTTGCTGAGTCTGTCTGTCCCCAAACAAACATCTGTTAACTAGCAGAACATCTGTTATCCTGTTACATCGATACAAGTCTTTGTATTCTTACACACAATCTCTTCCAGCTAACCTGCGTGTTGTTTTTGTTGTTGTGTGTTTCAGCTGAAGTGGTGTGCCTGGATCGCAGTCTACTGCTCTTTCATCAGCTTTGCAAACTCCAGAAGCTCAGAAGACACTAAACAGATGATGAGCAGCTTCATGTGAGTATCACGGTGTATTTATGCATACAGGATAAAAAAAATAAATAGATTTGTAAAAGCTTTGTATGTAATCCACAATGGCAGAACCTAGTTTGATTATTTTACATATATTTACCATACTACTAAATATGTTTGTCAAAACAAAATTTTCATATATCAGTATACTGATAATTAATTTATCAAATTTGTCCAGCCCAAGGTTCCCCATGTATTTCATCATGTGCTTACATTAGACAAACTAAGAGAAATCTTTACTGTCTCCGTTACTGGGGATGTGGACCTCTTCTCTGTTGCAACTCTTAGTCATAAAACAGGCCAATGAGGGTACTATGCATTTACATTAAAGAATTCTACAGCTTTAAAACTGTAGTTAAGACTTGTTTCTGTCTGCCACAGGGACTTGAGATGAGCCAACACTAATGTTCAAAAGCTTTTAACTGTCTGACCTCCGGAGGTGGTACATTTCCATTTGCTTATAAAAGAGTAGTACAGTAGGGCACCTGTCCAGGCCTCGCAGACAGATTTGCAATGAGGAAAAACCCTCTGGTCCATCGTCTAGATGAGGTTGTATTAAAGACGAGCTTGATGTGCTCATAGTTTAGTAACACAAATTGTTTGGCTCAGCAAATAATGTCAGACAATGAACTTAATGCACCGTCGTGTGTGTACAGTAGATGCTGGTTCAAGGCCAGTTTTAGGGCATTTGTCAATAGCCAAGGTATGATGTAAGCATCCCTGTGTTATTTTTTTTTAAAAGGTAAGTGCTTATACAGGAAGAAAGCACTGAGGGAGGAGGGCAGGTTTGTGATTTTTTTTATTTTTTTCTCATACATGTTTTGATAAATTAACCACACAGTGGCTTCAAATGGCTCGGGGATAAATTCTTTGTCAGCAAAATATGTCGTCGAATAATTAAAAGACAGCTGGAGTGTGTTTTTGCTTCACAGGCAATAAGTAAAGAGTAAAGTCACACAAACAAAGTTGCTCAAGGACCGCAAAAAATGCAAAGAAAGATTATTCTGTGGTCACAGAATCATTTGTGTACACCTCGACAAAGGCTTGTCTCTGAATAATTTCAGTGTGACTTTAAAACTAAAATAGCTCAGTTTACATGACGTCTTCCACCATCCTCTTTGCTGTCTGCAGGTTGTCTATCTCAGCAGTCGTGATGTCCTACCTCCAGAACCCACAGCCAATGTCGCCACCATGGTAACCAAGGGTCAGTCACAGAAGAGCACATAAGTAAATTGTGGATGCTGGAGTTGCTGACCAAACAGCTGATTGGCCCTCCTGGCTATCATGGAGAAAAAAACAGAGACAAAGATAATGTGATAGAAAACGAAGAAGAGAGAGAAAACAGATGACCAGGAGGGATGGACAGCAAGGAGGAAACTGTAAAGATGGTCTTTGACTGCGTTTTCATGTTTTTCTCTTTTTAAAATCTTTTTCTAAGTTTGTTTATTGACGAAAACTTTTGAATTTTACCGTTTGGCTGATCTGTTTGCATCATAGCGTAAAATAAAGTTGTACGGTTTTAAAAGGAACTGCTTGTTTTTATTTGTCTTCGGAAGAAGATGTTAATGCCAAGCTCACGTCACATTTGAAGTACATTATTTACTAGTCTATAACTTGTAAATAATGTCAACATCCTTGTGGCAATTACAACTTTTTGGGGGGGGAATAACAGGAAGTTTGTTAAAAGAAAACACTTGTGCCTCCGGAAGTAAAGCCATCTGATCAATTTAAGTTCATTAAAGTTATTTCACTAGGATAATTTGCTCTGTGTCAGTATTGCTTTCCAGTGAGTCCTTGGTACATATATTAAAACAGGCTTATTGGATCACATCAAATAGTTGGTACAGTCTATTTGTTAAATAAACTTATTAGACTTATTAGCAAGCCTATCTGAAGTTATCAGATTGTGTGAACACTTGTAACTAAACAATCTCGATTATACAAAGGTAGTTTGTTTAAGCCTCAAATATCAAATATGAAGGACTAGTTGCTGTACAAAGAGCTGACTTCCTTCCTTAATAAGAATTAAGCGTATACTTTCCCTCATCTTGTCTGTTTAGGAGTAAAGCACATAGAGTTAGGTCTATCCCCAACCAAACCTCTAATTTAGTAGGGGCACACATCATTAACTGCTTATGTGTGTGTGTGCCGATGACAGACAGGAAGCTGGGGAGTAAGCTGGACGTAAGACTGATTTAGTGCTATATAACTCATATCTCTCCAGGCCTGCCTCTGCTGCAACCATGTGGAGTGGCTACTTGTGCTTCTTGGTTTGCAGCCAACATTTCAACAAACACCACTGGATTTTCTCCTAAATTTTTTTGACTCGCACCACTAATTTGCTCGTTTTTGGAGCACTAACCACTCCCTTTATTCCATTGTTGTGGTTTTTAAATTCTGTCTGTCCCAGTCATAGTGCATTTTGTTGTTGATTTCTATCAGAGGAGAGGAAATTGAATTTGTCCGAGTCAGCATTTATCGTTTGCATTGATCGGTGGGCTGCGTAATTTGGATATTAAAAACTGTCACAGTTTGCTGAATGTGGAGCTTAAGTTCAGTGGGTGATGGGCTGGAGGCGATTTTAATTAAATCTAATCTACATATTCTGCTCAGCTGGACCTGACCAATGAGAGCTGAGTGTAACAGGCCCTTCTTCTCACTCTGTGACACTAGAGGGCAGAACAGCACCACAAATGAGAAAATCTCTAATGAATCGTAAGGAAATAACTTGAGTCCAATCCCTGAGGCCTCCACCAATTGGTTTATTGGTGAAAGAGATTAAAATTCAACTGAAATCATTTCCCCTCCCAAAAATATTCTAATGGCACTGATAATTATCTCATTAACTTCTTTATTAGGTTTCCTGGTGATGTATGGCAGGTAGTGGCAGGAGGTTTAGAGAGACCCACATATCCCACATAATCCCATGAGTCTGTATTTGTTCTGTCATTTACCTGCTGTTCATTTGCAATGTGACTTCCACAGATTTGTGGTCTACAGAATGTCTTCATGTTGTCACTTTGGTTGAGTGATTTCATATCGGCGAGTGAGTGCATTATGCAAATCACAAGCAGGAGGAAAACAGACGTAAAGAGTTTAAAATTTATTGTATTTCTCTACTGAGTTATGTTTCAGACCTCAGACCAGGCTTAATCCCCGCCTTCCTGCTGTAAAAAAAAAACATTACTCTGCTTTTTTAAGTGCCTTGCTGAAGGGCAACTTATTTTCATTATCGATTAATCTGTACATCATTTTCCAAATGAATCAATTAGTTGTTTGGTCCAGAAGATGTCAGGAAGTGTGGAAAGATGTTGATCACTTTGCTGGTGTTCTCAAATGTCTTGTTTTGTCCAAAACCCCAGGATAGTTCAGTAACAAAATACATTTTAGTCACATATTTATCATGCCTGAAGATAAAAAGGAAGTTAAAGAAAAAATATATATACCGTAGCTTCATACCTTGTGCTGAGCTCAGCTAGTATTTTCAGTATTTTCAGGTCTGGTTATAGAATATGGCAGAAATAAAACATAATATGCACAACTATGTTTTTCATTAGTGTATAATTACCTGAAAATAAGAAGCATTGTGTTTTTGGTACCTTAAAATGAGCTTTTTAACACCCGGCGTCCTCTTGCACCGATGACGAATGTTTCCACAGCGGCACAGAATGAACAAATTAAACACTGGCTTCGAATGAGCCTTTTGCTTTTTTGCGAAGGGGTGGCAACCAGCAACTACACCACTAGATGTAGATAATCATACACACTGGTCCTTTAAGTGCTGGAAAGGAAATGATAAAAAGGTCAAAATCTAGAAGGTAAATAATCATAATCAATAAATTACACAGGCAAGTATTGAGGGAACTCTTCATAGCTACAGTTTCCTCATTAAGAAGAATGAGACACAAGCAAATTGTGATGTGTGCACGTTGCCTCAGACACTAACACATTAGTTTAACCTTCAGGCGATGTCCTGTCCTGCCTATCATCATTAGAACACCATTTAAGATGTGAAGTGTTTACCGTATGAGACTTGCTCTGGCTCCTATGGCACAGAAGCCTCAATGCTGCAGCCTGTGTCATTTGTGAGTGAGTGTGGACGTGTGTTTGTGCATGCTTACAGTTCCCTAGAGAGTCGCTGCAGTACAACAGCCAGGTTGATTTCTGTGTCCTTAAATGAGGTTAAACTGTGCTGCACCTCTGCAATATTTGAATCCCTTATGTGTGTGTGTGTGTGTGTGTGTGTGTGTGTGTGTGTGTCTGTGAGAGACAGACAGAGAGAGAGAGAGTATGTACGACTACAGGCTTAAAATTTTGGGAGCTATGTATTATTATTGGATGTGAACATGGTGGGAAGATGCTGAGTCGGACATCCTCTGCCATGAGGCTGTCGCACACACACACGCACACACACACACACACACACACACACACATAATATGACTCTTGGTACACAACATGCTACACAAAGACTTAAGAGCCATAGAGAAATGCCAACACATGCACACACACACTCAAATGTTAGTGTGCATCAGCAGTGTCACCAGTTTGAGGTGAGTTTTCCGGCTGCATCACAGCTTGAAAGAAAAAGAACAAAGTCAGATCCCTGTGACATTGGTCTTGCTGCTTCAGCCTAGTTGCTTAAAATGATCTCAAAATTTCTCTATCGCCCTCCTAATCTCCTTTCTTCTCTCTTAAAGACATACACCGGTGAATGGACCAGCAACACCACAGGGAGACAGAGGGGGAAACAATGACGATCTCTGTTTAATATCTGTTATGTTAATATCCATACATGTCTGTAAATGATACTGATAATTATAATACAGTAAGTAGTTGTCCTCCGCGTGGGAGTTGCCTGTCAGCCTGTTTATGTTGTTTGCGTTGTATTTATTGTGTCTCCATGCTCTCGTCAGTGAGACTTTTCATAGTTAAATAAAGGAAAATGAACATACGTGTGTATGTAGAAATGTGTCCGTCAGTTGTCAAGTCAGCCCCAAATCACAAATTTGTCTTTTCTGTGTGCCTCTCAACATTTGTCTGTACAATATAGATCAATATATCAATCTGTACAATATAGACACCTATCAGATAATAAAAGACTAAAATAAACAAATAAAGAAAACAACAAAATAACATTTGATGGGGATACATGAGGACTGGGGATGGGGAATAGACAGACATGGCATACAGGTGTAACAGACAGAAGAATTACAGAACATATAGACTATACGGGATAAAATGAAGTAAATCTACAAAAGTGCAAATCATGCAAGATATTTCATAACACTGTATGCCTTGTCACACTTACTGACATACAGTTAATCAGGGTGCGGGGATTTCAGATACAATGAGGAGTGAGGGGATGAGAGTGAGACCTAAAGACACAAAGAGAGGTAGAGGGAGAGACAGATGATGATGGGAGTGGATGTTGGAGGGAGATGAGAGAGAGAGAGAGAGAGAGAGAGAGAGAGAGAGAGAGAGAGCAGAGCGAAACGTCCTTTTAAGAAGAACAGACCTTTAAACACGACTGGACCGACACATGCACTGACTGCTTCCCAGTTTTCCAGCTCAGCGTCACAAACTCTTACAGGATCCTCAGCTGGCATCGCAGTGACATTCATTGACCAGCGGACATCACTTTTGTCGGGATGTTCTGGATGTGAACATGGAGTTTTCCTCCCCTCCGGTAGTGGATACGTTACTGTTTCGTCTCCGCCTGTCCAGTCCTCCCAGCACCGCTGACTGGTTTCCAGCCACCTCCGTCCGACAGGTGAGCAGGTCGGAGCCACCGGAGACCCGGTGGGCGGGTCTGGAGTCCCCGGAACCCGCAGGCTTAGTACCCGCTGGACATCAGAGCACCTGACAGACAGGTAAGGCTGGTAAAGCTCTGTGGAGGTGTTCAGTCCAGGTTCAAGTTGACGTTTTTTCATTTCTAACAGGAAATTGCCTGAAAAAATGAAAAGGGTATAATTTATGATGGGATGAGTATGAAGTAGCTTTACACCTAACATGTCAAATCTGTGAATATTATTTGGTTAATATTAAATTGTATTAGTATTTTGTCTGGGTACACATTGTTGCAAATTTCTCAAAGAAATTACACAAACTTTGATAAAACTTTGATTTAGTATTTGGTCTGATCAAATATTCAGTGGGATTGTTCATTATTATTCTGTAAATACAGCAAAAATGAGGATCAGATGGTCAGAAATCCAATCAGCCAACTACGCAATGACACTGCATTGGACGATCTTGAAAAGCTTTGTATATTTATGATGATTTTTGCTTAAGATTTCCATAAACGATATATCACAAATTACATATTTGGCAATCAGGAATCTCAAAGTTGGATTGGTTATTATATGATATGATTAATTAAAAATGTGTAAATCAGTCTTGTACCTCTATGTTCATCTTTATCTGTAGTATTAATGAATGATTGGTGGTCCAGAAATCAACAAATAATTGATTATTGATCATTTCATCAAGTTTACAAATTTGACATTTATTTATAGCATCCACAGTCAGTGTGTTTCCTGAAAGGCAGAACACTGCTAAAATTAAGGCTCCCTTCAAAACATGTTTTTATAAGACAGCTGGTGTCTGAAATATTGCAGTCAGAATCAGAAGAGCTCTTGACCATTACTTTTAACGCCTCCAACAAGCCCACAATTGTAATGTGATTCGATTTATAGCCATGTTTCATCCAAATTTGCAGTGTAGGAGTAAACCTAATTAGGAGCCTTTCAAATGTGCTTAATTAGAATTAATCTGGGTAATTCCCAAGTCATTAAAAGGTTTAGGTCTGATAGTTTAACTTTTTTCCTCTTATAATTACATGTTCCCATCAGACTTCCCAATTTGGTCAAAATGAGCTTGGTTGTTGGTGTCTGAGATTATTCATCATATGACTTGACTTTGACAGACAAGGCTCAAACCAAACTGAGATACAGAACAGTGAGCCTGCAGGCCCTGGAGCGTCTTCATCTCAATGCTCAGTCACTGTTGATAAAGGACGTACAGAGGAGGAATAGCAGTTTATTTACTGTAGTCTGCTGAGACAGAGACCTTTGTACTCCTAATTGGCTCCTTGGTCAGTGGATCAAGGAAAATGAAGCTTATTCCACCTTTGAAAGTGTATGTAAGTCGCTCGTGCTAAGTAAAACAGCTGAATGCTTAAATGTGAAAAGCAATTACAAGGAAAGCAGGTAATGTCTCTAGAATGTATCCATGCAGAACGATTACTCAGCTAAAAAAACTTGAGATTTGCACTTGAGAGCAGCAGAACGACCTGTAGGAACAACACTGACTGACTAACCATGTTGTCACCTTTTAAGTTGATATGATGAGCAAGTTCAAAAACATTTGACTGTTTATCTATTAATCAGACATCAATATTATCCTTTATTTGGAGTCATGTCTACTTGTGAATATATGTCTGTTATTCACTTTCTTCTAACTCTTTCCTGATCACTCATCAGTGAAACATCTGGTGCTATAGCTTTAGCTGCTAAATGCTCCACTAAGTTCAGCTGTTTCTTTCTGTCTGCCATTTGGTGCTGAGCAGGTAGTGTATAGTGGGTATCAGAGATTTAACAGCTGCTGCTACCTCTGGAAATGATCCAGCAATGTTGCAGGCCATAAAACGTTGAACTGAAAGAGGGAAAATGCAGAGTTAGGTATAATAGCAGATAATTCTCTGTGGGTCGATCACTATGAGTGACTATCTTCACCTAATAAATTGTAATTTTTCCCCATTGTTAATATTGACTAGCACAGGTTTACCCTAAAATTCAAGTCTGTCTTAAAAGATTAGTCAAAGCATTAGGATGATCTTTTAATGTTTGTTAAGCAGAACCTTAGTGCTAGACAAAAAAACACAGAAATTGGTAAAGAATTACCTATTGTAGTTTTTGTCAATGGAGTCTGGTGGAAACTGATATCAGCTCTTTCTTGTTAAGCCAAAAGGATCTTACTCTTTAAGGTCTATCTCTGTACCAAAGCTTTCCATAATGTTGCACGTAGAATAACAGTTTGACCTTGTCAGTGGCAGAAGCAAGCACTTTTAGTGGGGCAATGGAGTCTGGTGGATCGTAGCGCCCATTTATTTTGGAAAGATGCTTGTGATCCAATGCAACATCTAGTGGCAGAATTTTCTGTGTATAACCTTTAAGAATATGTTTTACACAATATATACAAAAAGTGTAAATGGTAAATACACTTCATATCTTAACTATAATGAACACTCCTCTACTTTCAGGAATGTTTTGCACCCGCAGTAAATCAAACTGCTACCAGGGTGAATAAAAAATAACTGCGTACTTAAATTACCTCACAGCATCATAACATTTTCAGATAAGACATTGCATAAGGTTTGTCTTCCCTGAGCCACATGTGGGCAGATAGAGGGGAACATTTGAACTCTTAAGATCCTTCAGGGCTGCATGCAAACAAAAAAAAACTGTCCTACTTCAAAGTCCTACAAGGTAAGGTACAGTGAAAAACAATAAGGTTTTCTGCCCTGGCTATTATTGTACATATTCAGCATGGTAGCAAGTCTGCTATTGGATGAGTGAGTTACGTAAAAAAAATATCTATGTTCAGATCTCTTGAAACTCTGCCTCTTAGCCAAAAATATTCTCTGCTCTCTATCTGTTCTTTTTGCTATTTTGGCTCATGTTGGTCCAAACTTGACATCAGCGTAACATCATCAGATCTAAATGTTATCGAAATCTTTACTAGGAGCTAGTTTCCTCTTGCTTTAACCCCAGAACTGGAGCTGTAGAAAGGGATTTCATCAGAGTTGGGAGTCGTTTTGACAGGTGTGTGCATTTGTGCTTGTATTCTTGTTCACCATGTCCAATCTCACACCTGCACTCTTGCCCGTTGTTTCTGGTTCATTTATTTCCTGACCTCTTTTGTCTCAGTACTTTATTTATCCATCTCTTCATACCTTTATCCATCAATCCATCTCAGTGTTCTCCATCCCTCTGTTTGTCAGCTTTTCTCTACTGAATAGAGCCTCACTGGCATGAGGCAAAACAGTGGCACTGTCAGAGTGTGTAGCTGTCAAACTAAACCAACAACAAGCAGAAGTTGCAGAAGATGAAAATTCAAAAATGCCTTGCAATGGGGACAAACAGAGATAAACAAGATACATGGAGAGAATAAATAGACAGCCAGTGTAGATAGCAGATATGGTGCTGCCAGTTGCATCACTTGATTGGAGGAAATCAAGTCTTGGCCTATATTTAATATCTGTGATTTTACAACTGATACCATAACTCAGAAACTTGTTTTTAAACTCAGTGACATCTGCAGTGCCAGTGTTGAGCACTCTACTACTCTACCCTACTACTACACTACCATGACGTTACCACTTGGTTTGTGGAGTACTTTCCTGAAGCCTTGGCATAATGGTCTTTGCCAATTTTTTTTTTTAAGCCAGAAGTGACTCTGAGTGTGGAGTCCGTTGGGTGACGTACTACGAGTTGGCCTGTCCTTGGTTTGACAATGTCAGCCAACTTGATCACACACTTCCTTGTATTACAGCTAAACAGTAAGCTAAAGGTTTTACAGTTTGATTTGAATGTTATGAGTGATGCGCTGGACAGACTTACTGAAAATGATTTGTCATCCAAAGGCCTAAAACATAGCCCACTTCATTATGTATTTTACACTAAATGGGACCATCACTTACAAAGTGAACATCATGTTGTATGAAAGCAGACTTTAAACTGGCCAATGAGAACATAAACACATTAGGAAACTGTTTACTAAAATAATAATTCAAGTTAGAAGTTGTCTCATAAGACAATCAGATTTCTTTTTCAAGCCAGTAGAGTCCCCCCTGCTGGACAGGAAGAGTGCAGGTTTGAAGCACTTTTACTGGCTTCACTTTTCAGACCTGGAAGCTCTGTCCACTAATGTATGCTGTCAATGGTTTGAGTTCAGAGTCACATACACCTTTTATGGGTTATAGTAGTGATGGAGTTGAAATTGAAGTGTCAGTCCAGATTTAAGTGTCTTTGCCTCATGAAATCACATGAACCCTATTTTCAAACTATATTCTCCAGCTCTAACAGAGACAAAAATAACATACATAAAAAATGTATACAAACAAACATGTAAATACAAATTTATACGTAGCTTGCCCTGGTGAAGACTAAACTTGTTTTGTCAAATGTACACTTGCAGGTTATTTGCAGTGGGCAACATTTCATATGAAGTTAAGAGTAGTTCACCTACAACACAGTGTATTAGGAACTATCAGTGCTTCAGAAAGCTTCATTATGCCTTTAATAAGCAAAGAGGTTTGATAATAATTGACACAGCAGCAACAACCAACACTTACACATCCATCCCCTTATATACTCTGCTGGTAACCAATTGGAGAGGACTAAACCATCAGTGGGGGAGCTTGCTGTATACCTACACAGAAACAGAAATTATGGCCAAACAAAATATTTACAGATTTGTCCAGTAATTGCTGAATAATTAGAAAATGAAATTTTCATGTATCCAGGAGCTTCAGCAGCTTTATCTGTTTTTGTGGGGGGGAAGTCATACTGTGTTCCCCCCTGCTCTCAAACATGGTGGAACCAGGAAATATTAATGGACATGAAAACCTTTTCAGACTGTTTTGCCTGTGAACCACAAAGTAGGTGAGCACCAAAATAATGTTTGAAAATGTTTTAGCTGCGCTTAGCGTAATGGGTTATATGAATGTTGCAGTCCTGAGACACATTCACATAAATCTAACATTTATTTTATCCTGTTTAAATGTTTGTTTGATCAAGATAAGAACTATTCACACTGAGGGTGTGAATAGTGATTGAAGTGGCTTATTCTTTATCTTAAAAGAAGTAGTGTTCAGAAAATAAAAAACCTGCATGGTTGCTTGTGGCACTAGCCTAACTGCTCAAATGTGTCATACTTTGTGTAGGACTGACCTCCATGGCAGAATCTTCAAAATCAGCATATGTTGGAAGATCCTGATGGTCTTTCTGGAATTATAATCCTGGTTACAATTAATTTGTGTAACATGTCCTTTTTATTGTCACTACACATCCATTGTCCAACCAAACAGGTGTCTTCTCTTGGCGATTATACCTGTCCTCTCCTGCAGTGTGAGCATGTGCAAACACAGATTACTTTGTTGCATTTTTTTTAGGGCCAGACAACTAAAACATTAACTTTAGATCACATATTTCACAGTATAACTCTACCTGCAGTCAAAATAGCTATATGTTTAATCAGTTATTGATTGAGCAATTGAAAACACACTTTTAAATTATGAATTCATGAATGTGGACAAATCTTTTTTTTTTTTTTTTTTATTCCTATCTTGATGTATCTTGTACTTTGGAAAACTCATTGGTAAAGCTAAAGAGAAAAAAATATTATTTTGTTTCACAATGCCTCATTTGTGCCAGCAATGGTGAGGATGCCATTTCTCTGCACTACACAGAGACAAACAGTAAACAAGGTCTCACCTCACTTAAAAAACCTCAATTAAACCTCAATTAAACCTCAATTAAAAAAAAAAAAAAAAAAAAAAGATCCCTGTGCAACACAAAACATCAAGCTAAAGAGAACATCACATCACATCATATCTATCATATCTATAAAACAAGCAGTGAGCTCTCTCAAGTCCAGCCCACCACTCCTACTATGTCTGCCCACCTGATGGCTCTTTTTTTCCCAGTCCTATGTGGCCACTTCCACTCGCCAGTAGTCATTTAAAAAAGTCAGGTGTATTAAACCAGATAACCAGGATGGGCTAGCCATCCAGGCTGTCATCCATTTGTAGGAGGGGGATGTAAATCTTTGATTGTCACAGAGACAACAGTCAATACAGAATCTCCTCTGTCTCTCTTTCTTACTTACTAGCACCACCCATCAGCCAGACACCGCCTGACATTCAATCTGAGCTCATTTCTCTGGAGACACTTAGTAGGTGCACTGTTTAACGGGGGGGGACGGTCACCACTCCTAATGTGGTGTTTATTTTTTGTTCATTTTGAATGCAGTTTTACTTGTCAAGTACTTTTACACTGTGCCGTTGTTTCTTTCATTTAGTTGTATCTTTATACATTTGCTGTCCCATCACTGTTTGAGTTTTCCTCTGTCTGTCTGTCTGTGATGCAGGCAGGTCATCTAACTCAGAGTATGACGTAAATCAAATGTGGTTGTCATGGGTGTACTGGGCTCAGCGGAGTAAACAACATCCTGTGTTCTCGCTTTTATGCAGTAGTTGGGATGAAAGCATGAGTGAGTCAGTGTGTCGTGGCACCCTTGGGTGAAACCCAAAGTAAATACTTCCAGTGTGAAACACTGGCAGGGTTCAGAAGAGCACTGAGGCGGACAGCAGCCGTATGCCTGTGTTTGTATTTTGGTAAAAAAAGAGGCACCTAGCCACCATATCTGTTCTGTCTACCTTTGTCACAGCTGTCTGTGTGTGTATCCATCAGTAACTCAGATTTATAAGTTCTAGTAATGCCCCTGTCTTCTCTGCCGTCCCATAATTTTGGACACCTCTCAGATTAATGGATATCAGGATGTTGCCAGCTGATTTTATTCATGTCCAGAGCTAGTGTGATGACTCACTGAGACAGTTCACAATTTAATTACGTTAAAATCACTTGATCTCCATTTACTAATTGGAAGCAGCTTTTGCTTTTTTAGCGGCACAGAGATGGGGTGAACCTGTTGACGTATTTGATAGAAAAATGGACACGTTATTTATGGTTCAGCCTCTTTTCTGGGAGGTTCCCACTTGATAACTACATTGATATAATGCTCCTCACATTTTTGGTAAACCCAGTGTTTATGGTTGTCAGTTTGTAGGTAGCCTTAATGGGTTGTCTTTAAAGAATCTTATGAAGGTTAAAGAAGTCTGGATAACACACGCAAAACTGTGCACTGCTCTTTTCACAGTTCAGTGGTGCAAGAAAAACACTCTCACACTTCATTTAGCTCAGTACATTTTACTCCTCAACGTTCCCACCTGGAACATTTCTGCAGACATGAGATGTCCCTTTTATTGTACAAATAACATAATCTACCTACAGTAACTGCTGGGGCTCACGTGCAGATGTCCTGCCTCTATATACATTATGTCAGGACATAATTCCAGGAGTTTGTGTATACTGTAGGTCATGCTGCAGGAAGTACATGTAAATTTAAAGCTGAAATACGTGACTCTCTGCAAATTGTCACTAAAGCAGCAAGAGGTAATTGGAACTAGATGGCAAACATCCAGAGTCCTACTTGCAATATAATTTCTCCTTGGTGAGGTGAATGAAAATGTAATCAACCAACATTTTTACTGTACCCTTCCAAGAAATAATCCTGTATATTTCCACATTCTTATACAGACTATTACAGGACCGCATAATCCAATATAACATTGTTTGTTGTTGGATATAATTGAGTAGCCGGTGTGACATCATCTTGGACTAAAGTCAAAAATATATTTATGTGTTGGAGTAAAAGTTTGGTATTTCCCTACATAATCAAGTTGGCCGTATTTATTTGGTTCCATTGTTGCGTTTAATTGAACTCCAAATCAATGCCAGCTCAATCAAACTGGAACCACAACTTTGGCAGTTGCCTCACTTAAATGAATTAAAATTTTCTGAATCCATTTTAACAGTTTTTACAGCAGACATTTTGACTTGTCAAAGCAGGATAAATACGGCTGGCATTAATTACATTAATAATGGCTGCATCACATTTAGGTGAGTTAATGTTTTTAGTTGCAACTGTGCTTGACCTGTTTTGACAGTCAAAATGTCTGCTGTGAAAAGGATCTATTCACCATGTATTACACATTTATGTAGTCATGAAAGTGAAATAGTATGACTCGAGGCAGCTGTTTTGCTGTTGTGCATTTAGCTTTAGTTTTAAAAGTGTGCGTGGAAAAAGAAGTGTGAGAGTTTTTCGGATTCTCTTCAGAGAGCATCGTAGCTGATGTGAGAGGAGAGACAGTAGGGCTTGTTAGCATTCACCTGCTTCTTGATGGATGCAGCAGTCACAGAGCTGTGACCTGAGAGGTCAGAGCGTTTGGGGGTTGACAGGCAGAAAGAGGTCAGCGGCAGTCAGATAGTCAGAACACCATGAGACCAAGAGCTGTGTTTGGCTATCAAATAGAAAGCTGGATCACTTTTATACCTGCTGAATGAGTGACTGAAGAGGTTGCCTGCTTTGTATGACTCTTTTGAATGACAGACTACATTGATGTGAATGATCTATTTCGAAATGAGAATTTTGTCACAAATTATTTGTTCAATTATTTTTCTGCCCTTACACAAAATGACTGAACTGCAAATCTATGAAAAAAAAAAAAAAAACAGCAGCTGCCCCACACTAAACTCCAGTGACAGGCCACTAAATCTCACAATAAGGGTCACATTTTAATGCTTCGGTTTCCATCATCTTTGATGTCGAAATATCAGAAAAGTGTGCATCCTGGTCATAGTTCAATAATAACATCCTAGTGCACCTTGGAGTGTCTCTCCTGATTGGCTGCTGACAGTGCTGTGAGCTGCTGACATAGTCAATCACAAAGGACGGCAAGAGGTTGTACCAGCATCTGGTTCAAGAGTAGTTTAGCTGACGTCACTCCGTTCAACACCAGACCTGAGAGCAACCAGAAATGAGTTAAACTACTCTTTGTCGCACTTTTCCATCTTTTTATATTTAGTTTTATGCTTTTTGGTAATTTTCTGTTGCTCTGTGCACAGTGACAAAGAAAACTGTTATGGCCACAAGGGTGAGGCTGTGTTTCCTTTTTTTTAGTTTTAAAGCCTGCAGGGAAGAGGCAGCGAAGTTTGCAAGCCAGCTAAATTACCTGTTGCAGGGTGAGTATGTTATTGTGCATCTATCTTGGTACAATGCTGGATAAGAGTGTGAAAAGTGTCTAGAGGTTTTTTTTGTGACCCCAACTGTCAACCTGTGACCTGGATTGGACAGCACAAGCTTGTTACCAGGTATGAGGCAGGAATAATTAAACAGGTCTTCCAACTGCAGCTCAAAGCCATGAAGGTCAGTCTGACTACTGTAACCCCTAAAATACACTGCATGCAGAACAGCTCTGGATCGATCCGTTTCAATGTTAGTCAATGTGTCAGCTCACACAGTCTCCGTCCCCGCTGAGGCATCCGGCAGTCCTCCGCAACACATACGCAGAGCTTCTATTTTTCACGGACACTGGAACACAACGCATAAATTCAGCACAGAGCAGACCGTGCGGGGAAGGAAATCGGCTACGAAATACAAAATAAAACCCTGGTTGATGTTCAAAATAAAATACTCTGTTCACCACGGATCGAGTTTCATTACAAGAACACGTCATAATGGGCGGGGCCGACCTGAAGTCAACAGGTGAGGGGTTTTCAGGCGTAATCATTTCTGACACCTCACATCCTTTTTATAAGGACACCAGAAAAAAGATGCGGCATGGAATTGCCATTGCAGGAGTCAAAGAGACTACAGTCGGCAATATTTGCGCGATTATGCGTGAATTCGCTAGATCTCGTGCGTTCTCGCGACGCTCTGTGGCCGGTGGAGACGCACCTGAGCGCATCACAAACGGATTATGTGTGAGTTGACGGACGGCGGAGTACGCAGCCGTTCCGCATGCTGTATATTTTAGGGGTAAGCTAGTTTCTAGGATGTTGTCTTAAAAGTAGGGAACGTCCATTTATATGTAAAGTTGCTTTGGCTAACATTAGGTCTCTATGGCTCTTTTTTACACTGTGCTTGGAAAAGTTGCCAAACTGAAAGTGACAGACTTTCACAATGTTGCAAAAGCAGCAAGCAGTAAAGCTCCGACCTCATTGCTGGATAAGAAATTTAAACTCCATAGAGCTGACCACTCTCCTCATAATGGTAAATACTATTAACAATATGTAGCCTGCAAAGCTAACTGTACAGAGCAAAAAGTAACTTTTAAAAAGGTAATAGGTAAAAGGTAAAAAGGCGTTAAGGTTAGTGGTAACGTTATTGTTGAACGGTATCATGTAATTTTCTAACTTCAGCAACTAGCAAGTCTTAAGTGGTGTGTATCGATTACTAATAATACAATACCTGACAACAGGAGATTATGTATGCATTATTTTTCCAAGATATGACCCTTGGGTAATTTTAACCCGACCATTCCACACAGTAGACCTTTTTTTTTTCACAGCAGCCATTTGGACATGAAATAGTAGGATCAACGCAGGTGTTTCCAATGATGATAATTAAAGTTTCTGTTCCATTCATTGTAGCAGAGCCTGAATAGAACGGGACCTTAATTAGCATCATTGGTAACACCTGTCTCTTGACACTAGTTAGTCCTCATTGTTGGCTTTGTGGCCATTTGAGCTGGTAAATCTGCTTTGGAGGTTCTCGCACTGTAAGTAACTTGAATTTTGGACATTTCACCAGAAATTCACAATTACTATAAACTGCATTGTCGCTATTATCTGACAGAAAGAAGGAAATGTATACTAGAGGGAACAACATATAGTGTAAAATAAAAAAAATAGTTTCATCCCACTCCATTTAGTGTCTTATATTGGTTTATATCTTATTTGTTCTTTATATCTTATTATTAATTTATATATTATTTGTTTTGAACACATAGAATCACTTTTGATATCTGCTTTTAGCTTTAAGAAATATATTGTGGACTACTATGTTTAAAAAGGCACCGTCGTGCACTTAAATGCAGCTGTCATGTAAAGCATCCTCTCTTGACCTTACACATGCAAAACAACTTTGCCAGTCAGCTCTACCTCTGCTGAATTGCCACTCTGGACTGTATTGATGAAAAGGGGGTTTTTCACAGTAAATTTAGAGAAATTATGGTCCAAGTAGTTGCTCAGGACTGTTTCAACAGCAGGAAAAGGTTTTACTCATCCACTTTCCCAGGCCAAATTTTCCCAGTGCTGCCCAGGGATTCAGTTCAGTGACCTTCCAAACAAAGTCCTGCTTCTGTAACTTTGAGGCATTGCTCCCTGTTTTTCTTCTCTGTCCCTCTTAAATGCACCAAAACCTAGGCTCCCCTTTTACCGTTCCCCTTTTCTGAAACAGCTGTGTATCTGCACACATTGTAAGTAACGCGTATTATAATTGTAATCATGCAAGTATTATTACTTTATTTTCAGCTCGCTTAAAGGGACAGGACCGAACACTGGAAACATCCCATAAAAATGACTTTGAATTAAATCACAATTACAAATTGAGGGCGAGTCATATTAAATTTAGTGAGGTGAGTCTGGCTGTTTGTCTCCTCCGTCATTTTTATTGGTGTCACGTTGGAAACTAAAGGCTCTGACATCAGTGATGTATCAGGAGTCAGCAGGATGAATCAATTTATTCAGTTAAGTGTGTGATAACAGTTCCCTGGCCAATTGCCAACTGAGCAGTTTAATTACACTTCTTTGTTTTAAGCACAAAATGAACATGGCTTTTGAGTCATCAGTTTTTTATTGAGGGGATATTTTGTAATATGTTTGAAATAGTTATCTTCACTTTTGTTTCATTATGAAGGAGAATGGGAGGGAGTGGTTTGTCTCAGGTAAGATGTGTCCTTAAAGTAAGGGCCATAGGTTTGTTAGCGGCCAATTCTCACTGCCATTGAAGGAAATGCTTTGCATTCATAAATGATATCATACAGTATGATACCTAGCTAGCTGCTAAAATCTCTGATTTTTTTGGTATCATGAGACAAATAGCTACCTGACATTAGTTAAGGTGTGAGATTAGTTCAGGCTAAAGTTGGTGCTACACTACCTAACATTGCTAATGGTTATAAACCCTGAAGTAGACTTCAGGGTTTATAACCATTAGCATGGACTTCTTTAAAGGTGACCAGAAGTAAATAAAGTGTGTAGTCTGTAAAACCAACCAACTTCTATTGTAGTACTTTAAATAGAACTTTAGTGTTTAAAAAACACATGATAAGAAATAACAGAAGAAATGCAATTTGATATTTAGAGTCAGCAAAAATGAGATTTTTGTAGGGTTTTATTGACCGAGGAATGGCATCATTAGGAGATGTGCAACGATTGTGTAAATTTTATGCATAATATGTAATTAGGATAAATAACAATTTCTTGTCCTCAGCACCCAATGTGTCATCTTTCAAGTGCTTATTTTGTGCTGAATAACAATGAAAAACTAAACAAAATTATTTTGTTAGATCTTTGAAATATGTTATTTAACCAGTACTACAAAGATGACACTGTCTTTTGGGTTGTGTCATAGCAAATTTCCTGTCGATGCATTTGACTAATCTATCAATCAGCTTTGGTCCCCAGTTTCAAATTGTCCAAAAGATGGATGACTGTTATCCCCACATGTAGGCTCAGTGTGTGGCTGTGAGCAGGGCTGCACAGACAGGTCTGTACTGTGTATCTACAGCATGTAAAGCTTTAGTAGTTTCCTGCTAAACCAGACGTGCAAAACCTTCCCCGTCCCCTCTGCTTGTCAATTCCTCGAGGGAGAGAGAGAGACACAATGACTTAAAGCGAGAAAGGATTTTGCTTCATCTGCATAGCTCTGCTCTGTCTTTCTCTCTCAGCAATTAGTCATTCTTCCAGCCCTGTCATGTCCCCCAATCTCTCCCACTCTTTCTCTCATTCTGCTGGTTTTTGCTGCCTCTGTACCTTTTTATTAAAATGCTCTCTCCATTGTACCATTGTGGCTTCAGGGTAAATGCTGTTTGCATGTTTTCTGCCCCCCCACTTCCCAAATTCTTATGTTTTTCTCATCTGTTACCCAATCACCCTCCTCCTTCCTCTTTATCTGGCCATCAACCTCTCTGTCTCTCCTCATAATCTCCTCCTACGTCCTCTGTGTCCATGTTAGTTCTGTAGTTTGCCCTTGCTCTGTGTTATGTGCATGGTCCTGAGTCTGTGTGTTCTCTGCTGCTATCACTAATACAACTAGACCTGTGTTATTCAAGCCCTGCGGCATACGCACACACACACACACACACATATACACACACACGCACATACCCTCAATCACCCAGCAAAGTCCTTACCATAGCAGTATGTCTCATCATTGTACCTGCAGTGTGTGAGCGTAAATCTGTGTGTGTGCGCCTGTCTCTGTGAATTAGTTTTCGCTTTACACCATGTCAGGAAGAAATAATGTGTAATGCACTCTCAGCAGATAACTGGTGAGGAAAAATGCTTTTTCCAATACGTTTGTACACACACACACACACACACACACACACACACATACACGCACGCACGAACGCACCTGAACACATATACGCAAACCAGAAGCATGTTTTGTAATTACGTACTAAAAATTGAAATGCCAGGTTAGTGTCATTAGTCTTTGCAGAAGTTTAATTAAGAGTGTTTCCCCTTTATCTTCCCGTCCACCCCTCTTTTCTTTCCTCAGTTTCTCTCCATACGTCTCATTGTTGTTTGTCCTCTATACTTTTATTAAATGCCTGGTTTATTAACGCTCCCCTTTTCTATGTGGATTCATATTGTTTATTCTTTACCAAGGGCAAGACATTATGACTTTTTTCAGATTGTACCCTGGCATAAACTTATTTGGTATTAAGCTGAGAGAAGGCAAAGCACCTTGCAAAGGTCGAAGTTACAAACTGTAATTAAATTGACCAGCTGTCCAAATCCTCAAAGGTTCATCAATTCAAACATGAAACAGTGGAAAGAGGAACAGAAGTGGTACAGAAGAATAAATGTATGAGGGGAAATTAATAATTCAGAGAGAAAAAGGTGAGGAAGTCACAAAAGCACCTCATCTTACATGTGACATTCAGGACAATTTATTGTGTCCTGACCTTGAGTTCACTTGCTTGATACGTACTAGAAGTTCACAGCGGATTAAGTAGAAGGTGAGAAGACGTGAGGGAGTTCATAGTTGTTAATGTTGTAATGTCCCTGTTTTCCCAGCTATCAATGATATTTACAGTACAGCCCAAAGACAGGTACCAGGTTAGCTGCCAAAGTGACGGTACCAGCACACCTGCCAGAAAAGACACAGAATGATGATTCTGTAATCTTACAAGTATAATAAGGGTCAGCATTTCTCTTCATTCCTCACTCAATGTAATGACACTCTTCAACATTCGTTAAAGTTAGACATGCTTAAAAATCCTTGCCAAGTGAGGACAGAATAAATGTTGCTACAGTGATAATAATGGTTCAATTTTTAATGTTTATACATTCATGAACTATAAATCTGGCCATGTCTCATATTGCTCATTTAATCTCCAATGCCAAACTTTAAAATCTGGTTTGTTTTTACAAAATCTGTGTATGACAAGTACGATATGGTTTATGGTATGAAGAGATTGTGGTTAAGGGAAATATAATACTGATGTTTAGATTGTGATGGTAAACAAATCTCCAGTCTCCCACATGTAAATGTGCTGCACACCCACCCACCAGTCCTCCACACCCTTATTTCCATCATGCACAATAAAGGTTATTCCACTTCTGATAATGATATGTTACTGAACATTGGCACTGGATATAAATGGTGCAGATTTGTCCAATATGAACGTAATTAGGTATACCCTTTACTCCCTTGATGTAGAAGCACTTGAATTGCTTCCCTTTACATAAAATCTGAATTATGTCCATTCCCCTGTTGTATTAACAGAAGTGCCTTATCTTAAAATACATGTTCAGTAAATACTAGAAAATTGTTTTCTGGACAAGCTGCTTCTGAAGATACTCTATTGTTGAAACACTGCTGAAGTTGCAATGCTGCTAAAGCTTTGTTCTGAGTGGTTTTCGTGGCTTATGGAACAATATCTGTTTTATTATGTTCCATTCTAGTGCTAATGCCAACTAATTTTTGGTGTTTATAAAGTGAGTATCTTCAGGAGCAGCTTGTCCTCTCACTCAACAGCTATTATCACATGCATTTTGTTGTTTTATTATTCTTTTTATGATGAGTCAGCACTGGATTTAGGGAAGTGTATTTCCATTACTTCGTCCTTTTGTTCTCTTATACCTCCTTTTTTACTAATTTGCAACTTTCTTTTCTCTCTAAATCCCATTTTCTTTTCTCCCTTTTCCTCCAGAATCTTCTCTCTGTCCACCTCAGTCGTCCTTCAGCCATCTTTTCCTTCCTTCCATCTATCCCTTCATCCGTTTTCCATTCATAAACTCTGTACTCTCTGAACTGATTCCCTCCTGACTCTACGTTCAGGATTCTGTCTCTCTGTCTCTGGCAGTCTGTGTCTGCAAATACTTTGGTCAACAGTCACAAAAAAAGAATAGAAAACATTTTTAGAGATTGTGAGCAGATTGTTCATGTTCACTGATGTTTGTTTTACCTCCACAAAGTCCAGTCTACCAATATACCAATAAAAGAGCCAACCACTTGATTATTATGGGTATAACTGGAGGACTGCAGCTGGTGATAATGAAATACTCAGTTCTTGATTTATTCCTCCGAGGCCAACGTATACCCTGCCAGAATAAATAGAATTTGAACTTTGTAGCTGTCTCTCATTTTCCAGTACTATCAAATGCTGCAGCTCTAAACCACATGGTTACCGATTAGTTGTCAATCATTAAATTAATCGAAAAAATATTAACTGTCATTTTTTAAGAAATAAATGTCCAGGTTCAGCTTCTCAAATGTGAATATTTTATGGGGTTTTTTTGTTGTTTTTTTTTGTCCTCTATTACAATAAACTGAATATCCTTGGGATTGTCGACGAAACAAGACATATGAGGAAGTCACTTGGTCGTTGGGAAACAGTGACCAACATTTTTCCTAATTTTCTGACATTTTATGGACAAAAAAAACAAATCAATTAATTGATAAATTGATCAACAGATTAATCGATCATCAGTTGCAGCCCTGATGCTTGAGACAGACTAGGTTGTATGACATGTTGTCCAACTGTGTCTGAAGTTAAAAGTTTTCCTGTTCCTGTTCTGAACACTCCAAGCTTTTCGTCATAGCCTCATCCTGGCTGCTTTCCACTGCCTCCGTAATCTCTCTTGAAGTAGTCTGTTATTTGCATCTTTGTCATCTCCACGCAATAAATCACATAGTGTGGCTATAACAGCACACACTTTCAGACAGTCTCACCTTGAAGGCATTCATGGTGTTGCACTGGGTAGTGCACATGATAAGTGATGGTGATAATAATATGTAGTATTCTCCCCCACTTCACGCCTCCACACCAGTGGCTCCAGTCGCTGTGCGAAGTGCTCATGTTCATGGAATTGATCATTTCAGAGAGTTACGAACGTTGTTGGACTCAAAGGGAAATTGACCAAGTTCGCAGAGACCCAGATGTCAAATGCTGATTTTTGTTTTAGGAACAGTTAAAAGAATACCTGCATAGCTTTGTCTTTTGATGGAGGAATTAATTAATCCATTCATCATTTTAGCATTATATCTGGTGTTTATGAATATTATTTTAATTAATCCACTGCTCTCCCCTCTCTTTCCCTTCTCCCCTGTTTTCTTCACTTTCCTCTCCTGTCTCATCTCTTTCCATCTCCTCCTCCTTCAGCTCCATGCTGTCCCCCCTCTATCAGGACCATGGTGGCTCGGTGGTGTGGCCCCAGACTGCATCCTGCTCCTCCTCCTCTCAGGGTCTCCAACGGCCACTACGGTGCCACCCTCCCCCAATCAGCGGGAGCAGCGTGGGCCCCAACCCCACCTACTATCACGCTGTTTATGACGTCCGGGTGGAGCAGTACAGAGAAGTGCCCTTTACTGGTGGAGGTGGTGGCTATGGGGTTCGCTCTGGCCGGGGCTCTTTGTCCCTGGTTTCCAACAGCAATGACCCCACAGTCCCGCTCATCCGCCGGAGGGGAGGACTGGTGGACCACCGTGATGTCATCCTAGCGCACCAAGCACACAAGCTGCACAACACACCACAGGCCATAAGGAAACAGTGGGAGTGAGTACAGTTTACTTTTTACAGCTGAGGCAAACAGTTCTAAATAGTTATGAAGAGAAAGAGCTGAATTTTACTCAATAATAATAAATAAATCTGTTTGGAAGTCTCCTGGATCTCCCATCCCATAGGTTCATGTTATGGCCATTGGTGACAATATTCAAATTTTTCAAACGTTTCTGAAATTTCATGTCTCACATTTTTCATGTGTCAGTTTGATACGACAAATGTGTCTAAATATTTAGGTCTTAATACTAACTTGCCCAACTAAGTAGTTGCCAGGTTGGGAAGTAGGCACAGACCACCATTTGATCACTTTATATTTACAGTTATTAAGACACGATGCAGTTATACATCTGCTTAAAATGTGACATAAAAGAGCGTTTAAAATCTTCATTACAGTAACCAAAGAAAATCATGATCGATCTTTTCAGTCTACATTTAAGCAAATTCATTTGTGTGTACACCAGTAAATGTCCCGAGCAAATGAACCAGCAACGCACTGTGTGTGTATTGCCTTGTTCCATAACATAGGATCGCTAATGAAACATGTTAAAAATCTGTTTGTTTTGGTGTTTCAGAGCTTGTCCCTATTTTTTTTTTTTTTATAATTTTAAAAGTGGTTGCCACTGATGGTAACCAAGGGCCAATACTTGGTTTCCAATTTCTCAGAATGGCTGCCAGTGCTTTTATCCATCAGCCAATATATGTTCAGAAGTTGGGAAACAGGCATGTAAGAAATTCTGAACACTTGAGCAGTTTAATGGGCAAAATCATTGTCGCTGACTTTGTCTGACATTGATTCACAGTGAACTGACTTAACGGCTGAATATATTATTATTTTCTTTGCTTTGGTTTCTGCTGGCCTAAAGTGGCACACAAAATATTATCTGTGATTATATGTATGGGAGTCATAGCTGACTCCTCCACTTACTTAAGTGGGAGTGTCAAGTCCATCCAAACTAGATCTTCCAGTCAACTAAAACTTCCCACGCAGAAATGTTTTATTGAATTTATTTCTGGAAATCTGGACACCCATAAATTCATAGTCTTTATGAATGGGAGCATAGCTGGTGAAAGGAAAGAGAGAACCTGGCTAAGTAGCATTCATAATGTTTTTCAGGGCTTATTTGTTCAAAACAGCTTGCTGCTGCTGAATTGACACTGACAGTAATTTGTAGCGCGGTATCAGCTAATCAGCTTGTGTCAGAACATCAAGGAGTGCTTTCCCTCCACATTTCTATCTATATGTTCATCCCTCTATCTGCCTCTTACCCTCCCAGCTGCACCAAATCTTTTCCATAGAGACATTATTCATTATCCTGCACACCTCATATCCCATATGTGCAAAACTCTGTCAGCTTATCTGGTACCTACCTAACATAGGGCTCTGTGCAGGTTACCTAGAGACAGTGGAAGAGCCATAAAAACATAATTACTATTGTTCAAAACTAATTGCGCTAATCATATCTGGGATCTAGCAGTCCTAACAAGGTCCCAGTTCATAGCCATAATTATCAAATACAGGGTGTAGATAAAGTCTTCATTTTGGTTAATGTTTTAACTTGGTAGTGCTGCAAAGGAGTCATATTAGATTGCATGTCAAGTACAAGCATCTCACAGCTATAAAAGCCATCTGGCATTCAGCACTTTGATATGTGAGTTTTCAAAGCATCTCAAGACATCAACAGTAGACCCTTTTCAGTATGTGTGCTTTGGCTCTTTGGCCCTAAAAAATTGGAAGCTATAAGATTTATTGCAAGATCAATACATCCTGTCCAAATAGTGCTAGAGCCTTTAGTGCAAAAGTGATTCAAACAACTAAGAAAATCAATATCTTTGTGTTTTCATCGATTGTGTCTCTCTGAAAGACAGCTCAGGAAAATAATGTTTTCTTTAACACCAGAGGCTGCATTTGTAGATTTGATAATCACATACTGTGGAGAATGTTGCCACCAAGGCAAGAAAAGTCTTAAGAATTAAGAACTAAGAATTAAATTTTATTTGAAACAAAGATTTGATTTGATGATTTTTTTTTTTCCTCTTAGTCATGCAGACTTTGAAACATCTAAATGTATAATATTGTAATATATTATATATAGAGAGGGGGGATATGGAAGTTAGTATCCATTGTTATTATTTTTTTATAACCTGGATGCCACCAAAGAAAAATGTAGTTTATATATGTGAGATATATTTTTTAGAACAGAAGTGAACTCCTTGTATCTCTCCATAGTGAGTCACAGAAGAACGAGAGTCTGCAGGTTTTTCTTGCAATTAAACTCTACAGTTTAATTGTGCTTTGACTAACATGTCTTCAGTAACAGAAGTAATCAGTGAAATCAAAGAGACTTTGGCTACAATGAGAACCTGCAGACTGTTCACCCATGATGCCACACAGCTAAGAACAGGTGCTCTAAATGTTACCTGAGTTGACTCACAAAACTGGGCTCTTCCCACCACACTGTGTCCTTGAGCCTGCCGAGTCCTGAGCTTAGTAACAGAGGCAGGGGTTGGTGACAGAAAGAGACTTTATAATGCCTTGTTTTAGATGACTGACAGACAAACAAGCAGAAAGACGGGCAGCGAGACTGCCGCTGACCCAGATGCAGATCAGACCAGGTGTGTCAGCGAAGCCTGGGGCGGGGGGACTAAGCTGATTTTTATTAGACATGACAGGTTAAAACCCCACTTACCCTGTCATGCAGTCGATCCATGGATGGAAAGATTGCCGATAGGTTAGACAGATTTTATTACCCTCTGGTCCTGTATGACTGTCTGCCGCTCTCTGCTTCTGTCAGTCCCTCTCTTTTAATGTCCCCTCCGGTCTCTAAGGTAGTCTATGCCGACCAGTTGATCACACCCAAATGGCATATACTGCAAGAGAACCAATGACTACAGCAGCTCATCTGTCCTCTCTAACTGTGATTGAGAGCATGTTTACGGATTTTTCTAGATCACCTGTCTCTGCTGTCTCTGGCGCCGGTTCAGTTCAATCACTTAATTACTGGAAGAACTCAGAGATTCCATATGTTGCCAAAAACTGGTGAATTTAATCAAATAGAAAAATAACATATCGGGAAATTAAGAAGAGATTAAACATGATGGAATAGATCCCCCAAAAGGGAATATGGCAACAGCACAAGAAACAGAAAAATCTGAAAGTTTAGCAATGATACAAGGACATGATGTAATGAGAAAATATAGTTATTACCCACTAAGACTAGTGTAGTAATTTTGTGATATAATAGTAGCACTAGTAACATAATAGTAAAAAGGTACTAATAGTGTTATTGTGGTTGGTAGTTTATAGATTGTTTTCACAGTCAGTAGAAATCCATCTGAAACGGGGGAATAAAAAGCTGCACCAGCACCTGCTCTATTCACAATTCATGCTGTTTTTTGGTGTACCCTGCGGACGGTTACAGTTTTGGAGAAGTAAGTGTATGTCAGGATGACAGACTCTGCCTCATAAACTAGTAAGACTGGAAACCTGTGAGGTAGACTGAGGGTAAAAAAAAGGGAAAGCACTGGTGTCTTTTTTAAAATTAAGTTTAAATGTCGTTTATTTTATCAATTAGCTCAAAGTAAAGAATAACGTATCCAGATTGTATCCAGACAGATTTGATAAAATCTGGAAAGCAAAAAACAACAAAAACACATGAAATGCAAATCATATCCAAATCACATCTCCAAATTTGGAGATGGTTTGAATTGTGATTCCATTTTTTTTTTGTTTTTTTTTTTTGTCTGGATGCTCTGAAACTCAAATCGGATATCTGTCAGATCAGTGTCTTTGAAATGCAGCACAACGATAACACAATGACGACATCAAATCCAGAATGATGCAAGTGCGTTGGAGTGCCTGAGCAGAATCGTGCTTCTCCTAGCAGAGCAGTATGGAAGACACGGAGAGCAACATTTTGTGGACAGACACTGAAATAAATTTGTGCTAGGAAGCTTCTAAACAGACAAAAGCTGCTTGTGCATTGGAAAGCCGAATCACCAGTGTAGTTACTGGCGCCTTTGTCATTTCCACAACAATCCATGACTGGCAATGTCTGGATGCACAAATCCGATCTAATCACTTGCAAACAACTGTGCGGACAGTCTGTCTTAAAGATCTTATTTGTGGAATAAATCTAATTTTCTTGCAGTCTGAACAAAGTCTAAAAGTACAGAGCCATGTTCACAGCTCTGAGAGACTCTACTTAGTGGTGCTTTGGGCTAATGGCTGATGCCAGTTTAGAGTATTAGCATGCCTAACATCACTAAACCTTTCAGGGCCATTACACAATTCCACAACAACCTCTTTGACCTGCTGGTGGTGCAAGAGGAAAAGTCAGTGGATGCCAATTTGTGCCAGTTTTGTCAATTGGTGTCAACATCGACCGACAGATTGACATTGCCACCCCTTGAGTCATGTATAACATGAATAAAAGTTTTTAAAAAATCCTTTTTGCTATTTTTATCCGTTGACTGGAGATTAAAGGAAAACTATAAAGTTGTATACTTCTTTTTATGGTTATTGGATATTATTTATAGACACATATTTTTGATAAGACCTTTTATTACATTTTGCCATATTTGGGGCTCTATAAAAAGTCACAAGGGGTCATAAAACTTTTTAATGGGACACATCATGTGGACCTAATTGTGTTAGCTGTAGGTTGTTGTGGGAGTAAGAAGCAACATCTCATTTGTCTTCCTTACCCTATTTCATTTTTTCTAAAGCCAGCCTTTAAGGTCAAACCAGACACTGTCCTGGTCATTCTCATCTTTCTTTAACCTCTTTGTTGTCACCAGCATTCAGTTACTGTAGATGCATTTTTTAGGCAGTGACATTCCTAAAGGTCACAGTAAGCTGAGAACGCCTGTGGTTTGGAAAACATGAGGCAAAAATAGGCATTGGTAGGGTCAGTGGGAAGAGTTGACCGTCTCATGTATTTATCTGGAAGCATGCTGAAGTGAGAAATGAAGTTTTTGTCTTTGTCACAACAATATAGCAGATTGCAATATTCATGTTTAAATAAACTTATAGCAATCTGCTTGTGATTTAGAAGTGGAAGTGCCTGTAGGTCTCTTTGTTTTTGAATCATGTGATGTTATTGGAGTGAGACAAACCTCATTAAAACACTGAGATTTAAAAAATTACAAACCCTACAGCAAAGAGAACTTCGTAATCAGTGGATTCATTTATTTTAAAATGTGAGATATCACTAACCACTATCCTTCTTCATTTAAGCTCTCCTTACCTAATACAACATATTTATTAAACAAACTCAACAGCATAACTAACAATAATTAACTAGTAATTAACACACCAGTTCTGTGTGTATCAAGAGGAAAGCTTCATTTGTTTGCTTGTGGACATGAGAACCTGATTTTAGTCATTTCATAAGCAAAGACACTTGGGGTGGTGCACGTAGCGTGGTTAACATCAATCATGGCTAATCTATTCAGCTGCCTCGTACAAACAACGCACATGCTGACAGTTCAGTGATGGAGAATAGAGGCTTGTCCCAAAGAAACCTGGTTGCAACACATGGAGATAAGATTTAATATACTTTATCCTTTTTTACACTATTTTACTCTTACAGTATTGCCAGGAGTGATTTATTGAACAGTGTCAAGTTGGAAAATTATATGACAGAGAAGAGGCAACCAAATGTACAAAATTTTGATAGATTTCACTTCCACTGTCGTTTAATTAGGAGCTAGTTTGTCAAGATAAACAGCTGGTGCTGCTAATTTTCCATTCGAGTGTCATTAAACCATTGCAGAAGAGGAGGGCACAACAAGAAGATGTAATTAATCGACCACCAGTCATCCCTCTAGCCTGCCAATTCCTGAGCTTTCAAATTTGATGTTGAAAACACAATACTTATATTATGTGTCCTTTTATATTTCATCTCTTGGCTAGAAGCTTCAGTGAATGTTTAAGTCTCAATGCTTCATGTATGTCACAGTTAATTCACTAAGTCTGTTTCCGTTGCACTTGTGTGTGTCATTTTGCTTTAATTTATAAATCAAGTCTTCCACTTCAGCAAAGTGTAAATATTTTTTTGCAATATCTTGAGACTTTATGCTCAAAATAAAAATGCTCATAAAAACAGATGGAAGGAAACCCACCTATATAGAGAATTACAACAAAAAGGTTTAACGCCACAAACCTCGAGTCCACTCTGATTCATGCAATGTCATGATGGGACTCTTACAGTATTAATCAAAACTTTCTTTCCTTTTCCTTTCTTTCTTTTTGTCTTTAATCTTTCCACTCTGTCCATCTCTCTCCTCCTCTTTCTCCTCAGAGGGGGGGGGGTTGCAGCCATTTGCAGTGCCCTCACTCTAAAGCTACAACTTCTTGCCAAAAGCTATCATCCCCCCATAAACCACTCAGTCTGTGTGATGGTGTGATCAGACAGAACACACTTTCTCTTTTTTACTCATTTCAGACTGATAATAAAAATAAACATAAAATCATAAATAGTTTTTCATGTCTTCATAACCAGACAAACAATTTAGTGACGGTTGTGACCATTCAGACATGCACACGATAAATCGGCTTACAGGGAGAAAATTTAAATGTACTATTGTTACTGTACTTGAATGATAATGATAAAAGATAGCAGAAAAATTAGTCTTTTTGGCATTGTTTTTCTTTTAATCCATAATGTGAAAGAAGAGCAAATTCAGTTTATCACAACTGTGGTGTTAATTTCATAGCGCTCACCATCATTTATCGTAAGCTTTATGAGTTTGATAAAACTGTACTCACAAAGTTAATTGTTGATATCTGGGAGCGACATCTGAAGCTACAATCAAGTCTGACAGCACAGGAGACACAAACAGTCATACGATCAGACAGGTTGCAAACAAGTTAACATCCAAAGACACTGAAGTCTGAAGCCTTGATTCTGCCTCACACTGGTATGCTGCATTTGTATTGAGCTAATTGTCATAAACAAATGCTTAATTGAGTTTTGATTATGTTGAAAATCTGTAATTTCTGAATACTTGATATCTGTTATATGTTAACCTGTAAACTAAATAAGGTTAAAAACATGGTAAATCTTTATTTTCTGATTCATTTGTTGAATAAAAAACTGTTGAATAATTTCATATCGCTCAGTATAGCCTTTTTTAATTTAATTAATTTAAGGCAGTGTCCTTATTGGATGATCTTTCTCATGTTCAGAAAGTTCAACACATTTTCCTTTAACAGCAAATGTAAATATTTTTCTTCCACCAATCAGTCTCTAATTTGATATATCATAAATAGCACCATATGACGTCAGAGGAACAGTTTTTCTTTCTCTATACATTGTTCTATGTGTTGAAGTTTGTACCCCAATCATCCACCCTGACCACCTCCATAACTTCAACACTTATTGGACTGCAATTACGCTATCTTAAACATATTTGGCAAGTGTTAAACGTTTCAGAGACAGGGTTGTGTGAATGGCAGTTGGAGACATATTATAATAAAGTGGAAAAGTAAAATGTCCCTCCCCCTCGTCTACAGTACATTGCTCCCTCTCTCCCTCAGTGACTGTCTTTCTGTTGTGTTGTATTAGTGCCAGCATCAGTCAGTTTGTTTTGCTGGCTCGGCGACACCACTCTGCTGCCAGCTGCACTTCTGACTGGACAGTGCACATCATTCATTTTAATATTTATCCTCCTTCTCCCTCTCTCTCCTTCCACCACTTCTTTCCATTCACCCGACAGTCCTCTCCTTCTTTACCTCTCTCCTCTCTTAAATCGTCAACTCCTTTTTACCTCCCATTGATTCATTCATCTCTTGTCACCCTTTCCTCTTTACCTTTTTTTTATCCTTTCTTTCTATTTTGTCCATACACACTTCTCTTCCTTCTTGTCCACTCTCCTCTCTCTCTGTATCTCCTCCCTCCTTTTCTTCTTATCAGTCTGACAATTAGTTTTCTGATTAACAGCAACTGTAAATTGATGTGTCTGTATGCATATTAAGCAGTGATGACATTAATTTCTATATTAACATAACTGTAGGATTCTTCACACAATACTGATTGGCTGCAATGAATCAAAAGTTACAGAAAGTCATAGAGTAAATTTAAGTATATTCAGTCGATTCACTTTCAAGAGTAAATTTATTTTTAGATCAGAGTGAGGTGTGTCGCAAGAGCATCACATATGCAACCTGTAATCTATAAATTACTACTCATTTATAATACTGTGTGAAGTCTGGTTTAGGTTTATTTATCAACATATTGAGAAAATGTTATCTGTTAACTGTTATCTGCCAAATCACAAAATGTTTATACTGAACAAATAACTGACAACACATTGTCTTCCTTTTCTCTATAATATCCATTATTGTGATACAATATCTGTTTGAAGCAACCAAAGCATAATTACATTTTTATCTTTTGGTCGTGTGTGCATCTGTCCACAGCTAATCTGCATACTATTGGAAACATCAGCCGAAAGGTTTTTGTGCACATTTATGATATATGCTCAAGGACAGAGGAAAAAACTCTATTTTACTGACGGCTCAGCTTTGTACTGGCTGCTGATGCCTCATTGTCTGAGGTTTGTCTCCATATAGCCCATAGTCTACTCTGCTCTGGTGACGCCTCGATAATGTAACCAACATATGGTCTCTCCTTATTTCCACTGCTCTCATGTGTACACTCCAGACACACCTCATCCACATGTCATCAGACACACTTGGTGGAGATCTGCATTCTTCTGTTTTTTTATTGTTTAAACACTGACAGCATGAGGTGGAATTATAGGGGAGAGATTGTGGTTTTGCTGTAATATAAAAGTTAATAATGACTTGTAGTACAAACATTAAGATTTTTTCATTTTAACATTTAAATGAAATAATGATTTTTCCCCCAAATTAGTAAAAGTTTAAGTGGTTTTGTTGCCTAAACCTAACAACACACAGGACTGAGAACAAAATGACTGGTACCTAGCCAAAAACACAATTAGTGAACATCCAGGCAGCAAATATGTTTCTCATTATAATGTAGCTGGAAAAACACATTAGTAGTGTATATAAATGTCATTTCTTCTTTTTGGAATTAACCTAACCTGTAATTCACAAGAGGAGCATGAACAAAACTTCATTTACAGTCATTGAAACTGAAGGTTGAATCCTTCAATTTCCCCTTTTTGTATTCTCCATCATGTCACATTTAGGGGGCTCTGTTTCCAGATCATTGCAGAAATGGAATGTAATATGCATAACTAAGTTGTCATTATAACCACCTGAAAATAAGAATGTCCATCTCAGAATGAGCCTTTTATATCCACAGTCGCTATGGGTCCCCATGTTGAACCGCCATGTTTCGAGATACAGAATGGATAAACTGAACCCTGGCTATAAATGGAGCTTTATGTGTTTTGCGCTTGAGTCACGGTTACTGTAGTTTCTCCTTCACGCTATGAAGGAGAGGGTGAGGCAAGGGGGTTGCAACTACACACATAGATGCAGCTGCATCCTACACACTGGTCCTTTTAATTTAAACAGTTGGTTGTAGCTGCTCCTGCTGGATGTCACATGGTGGTGTTTGTCTAGCACTCCTGAACGACCTTGTCCCAAAGAGGTTTTGCCACGGTTAAACAATGTTGCACTACTTTCTTTTTTCTGAGAGAAAGATACACAGTTAATTGCACAATAGTGAAGAGGTTTCTTTTTTTAGGAAAATGTGAACAAAGAATGTTTTAAATGTTTGAGTTTTGCTTTTGTTTCCCTGCTAAGGAGAGTCTTGAATTACTGGGCTTACCTCACAGGAGCCTTCATCTGTCATTTATCCCTTTCATCCAAATCCTCAGTGACTCACCCTACTTCCTTTCCTTTATTTCACCTCAACCCTGCCCACCTCCAAACATGCACACATGCATGCACGGGTTCAGGCGCGCAAACACACACGCACACACACATGCACGCACGCACGCATGCACACAAATCCCACTGGTCAGTCATTTTGATCAAAGGTCTGATGGTTGTTTGACTGACAACCACTCAGACACACACAAACAGAGGCCAAAGTGAGAAGGAGGTGTAAGGGGTCCTCATGTGGGAACCTGCTGCCCTCTTGTGTTGATGGTGATAAGTGGTTATCTGTGATGTGTGTTTGATTTTGTTTTGTTCAAGGGAATAAATCCGATTTTTTTTCCTCTCCCTCTGTGTGTGTGTGTGTGTGTGTGTGTGTGTGTGTGTGTGTTTGTCTGCATATGTTTGTAACAGCAATAGGATGCAGGATTAAATGCGTCATGCTGACACACACTGTGACGCAGGTAGGCTCTGTGCCCACACATGCACAGCCACACTGAACTTGATTTAAGGATTGGAAAACCAGTTTCAAAGGTTTGGAGCACTATTGCAGTGCCACTTCCAGGATGTTTTGAATGGAATGGTCAAGCTGGGACTAAAAAACAAGAAAAACTCACATTATTGCAATTTGGATGGTCTCCAAAAGACGGTTACTTCAACTGGAAGCTCTGCCCTCATACTATGTAAAAAGAGCTGCTTTAGTTATGAGTCAGAGTGGTTTGTTAACAAGTGAAAGAGATGTAAAGTGTCCTTTTTGTAGTGTAGTAGTTATACTTTAAATCTGAGTCACAAAGGGGTGTCGTTTATCTCAGTTCGTAGAGCAGCCGCCCCATGTACAAAGGCTCAGTCCTTGCCGTGGCAGCCCGGGGTTCGAATCCGACCTGTGGCTCTTTCCCACATGTCATTCCCCGATCTCTCTCTCCCCACATTCCTGTCACTCTTCAGCTGTCTCTGTCAAAAATAAAAGCTTAAAAAGGCTGAACAAAATAAAAATAAAAATCTGACCCATATAATTAAACAATTTTAATTTTAAACAAGCTTTTAAACTGTTTCACCATAAAAGGACTTTCTGGTGCTGCGCCACATGCAGCTGGTGCCCTTTTTATTTTTTCCACAGTTCCCCCTCAGACGGCCACCAGTCCACCACTGTATAGCAGAATCATAGACAGCCACTTGTCACTACTTTGTTGACATGTCTGTAGTTCTCTCACCAGTCCTCTACTGACTCTTTGTCTGCTTCTTTCTCTTTTAGATTATAAGATGTGTGTTTATTAAGAAGTGAAGAAGTAGTCTACATCAGTCTGGGCAGTCAAAAATAACTGTATATTTTGCAAACTCTTTTAAACTCACTGTACTGAATCTCCACGTTACCAAAATGATGAGCTTTAGCTTCAGAAGAGGTCACTGCAATTAAAGAAAGTGAAAGTCATCAGAGGGAAAAAAGGGATATAAAAAAGAGATTAAGGGAAAATGAAAAAATTAAGTGATAGTGAGGGACTTATTGTAATGACCAGAGGAGTTTTGATTATAGAGAATGAGGCAGTGATGGAGAGTGGAGATTGTGGACAAAGAAACATCAGCAAAGAGAAGAACCACTGTAATTACGGTTCTGTAAAATCAATCAAGGCTTCAGCACACGTGTAAGAAGCAGGGGTTGCACAGTTGATTTATTTTTTACTCTTTAAGTGTTGTGATGATACATATACATGCACACATGGAAAGCCACTGATAGCTCCTGTTGTGGTTTTTAGGTTGATGACAGGAAAAAAAAACAATTAATGGCTGCAGGAGACTGTGTGACCAGTCCTGCAAATACAAAAGTGTTTGCATCAGAATATACTTAAAATACCAAAAGTACAAATGCTCATTTAGCCGAAGGGTCCATTTCAAAATAAAGTATATTATATTGTTAATATGAGGATTATTAATATGCACATCACTTTAATGTAAACTTTTAATATGGGGACTCAAGTCATCGTGACTAAGACTCAACTCCAGTCACTGTTTTAATGACTTTACATGATTTGACTTAGAACATGAGTCTATGACACATCTGTGTTCATTTTATGTTTTCAATTTAAATATTAAATATAGAATATGACATGTTCAATGTCTTCAATGTTAACAATACACATGTTTGTATAAGGTAGAAAACATAAATCAAAATTTCAATTAAACAGATAAATCAAGCGTAGGTACCTCAAAACTACTTGAGTAAGTGTGTGTGTGAATGTGTGTGTAGATTTATCCAGTACCACTTGTGACCACAGAGTGTCAGTAGAGGACCACCATACCAAACACATAGAGCTACAGTAGATGGACACCACCACCACGCTGCCTTCATCACAATATACTGTTGTTCATGTTATATTGGAACAAATATACTTTCACATAGGACCTTGTTTAAAATTCAACAGCATGTCAAGTTTTCTGGCTCTAGGTGTTGCTAATAGTTATTCTCAACAGATGTTTTATAAGTGGTACATTTGAAATGACTGAAATGTCAACCACAAAAAAGTCAAAGGTAAACCAATTACATAAATTACATATGCAGAAGTAATGTTGATTTTTGTGAAGAGATTTCAGATGTAAATATGTGTAAGGGTATAAAAATGTGAGAGATGAGCAACTGTAAAGCTTTTCTGCAGAAAAAAAATGTACTGCTCAGCAAATTCCTGGATAAATAGAAGGTTTAGAAATCATTGATTCGTCCTTTATTTTAATGAGGAGAAATCCATTGGGAGCGTGTTTGTTTTCTCTGAGGAGTGAACTGTGCACAAAGGCAGCAGTTTAAGCAAATATTCTTTTCCAAAACCACGCATAGGGAAATACATGTACTTCATGCATTAACACACACCATCATGCTGTATTAAAACATTTAACCCATACCATTCCACAACAACACCAACAGAAAGGTTTGATCCTGGTGTTTGTATCCGACATAGGAGGTTATTTTCTAAACAAGATTGTGGCCTGCTTGCTGCATTTATACTCATCCGGTGAATTGTATGAGTATGAGGACAGTGCTATGAAACAAATTCCAATTTCCACTTTATATACTATTATAGTGAAAGGGCTGTAAATCAAACCATGGGCTCAGAGGTGGAGGATTTTGGGTTGTAGCCCAGCAGGAGGGGGTATTTGGCTGCTGCTTCGTCTACACCATTTCTAATAGAACATTTTGGCTTGTGTGAGCAGGTTTGCATTTTCAGCGAATTATTTTTTTTTTTTTCCTCTATGCTGCGAGTTTAGATGTACTTTCAAAATTAAAGTGCAGCACATAAATGTTACAGAATTATATTCTTTTTATTCCGCAGGGAGGGGATGCCTCAGTCAGAAACTTGACGTTTTTCTTTTTTTCAAGCGAAACTTCACGAGTATTTCGTGGGCGTCTCTTGGAGTCTGAGATGATTATTGCAGAAGCTGGGTGTGTTCGTTTTGTTGTGTCAGCCTGGATGGCCAGCCGCAGCAGTGGCCAACACAGTCAGCCTATCAATTAGCTAATAGTCTTAGTCACAGCTATCTTCCTGTAATGACACAGCCATTTCTCTGCTTGCAGAAAAGGCCTCGTTGGATGGTTGTGTATTTAGGGGTTTGGCTGCACAGCATGGAGATAATGGCAGTGGTGGAGATTTGGGGAGTCTTTTTTTTCTCACTCACATTGCAAATAAAAGCAATTAGTAGAATGCAATTCACCATCTAAAGCAGCAAAGTTTTAGCCTTCATAGAGGTTCGTTTTCGCTTCTGGGTTTAATTATTTTATAACATCATGTGAGTGTATTGTTGCTTAGTTGGTGAGTTTGAAATAAAAGACATTAGAGTTTTCCATCAATATAGAAAACAGCATAGTAGCTTAAAAGTGGGATAAGCGATTCTAGGATGCTTCTCCTCACGGTCCGCTAGCTTTCCACTCTGTGTATGCACTAGAAGAAAATATAGAGTGGTTGTACACAGCCCTGTCTCTGTAAATGGGAAACTCAGAGCCAAACACTAACTTCCATTCCAGCCAGGATTTGTGTTTTTGTATAACATTAATGTCCACTGTCCACTGACATTCAGCTTACAACCCAGGTTCCAAAAATGGGTTAAAGCTATGTAAAACATACAAAAAAAAAAAAGATTATGAACGAGTAATGATTTGCAAATCCTTTTTGACCTATTTTCCAATTGAAATTATTATTGTTCTGTAAATATAGATATATTCTGAATTTGATGCCTGCAACAAGTTCCAAAAAAGTTGAGACAGGACAAGGTTCACCACAAAAAGCACAAATTATAAATCTTAGTGGCAGAGATCATCCCAAAAAAAAGTACTTTCTTAAATGGTTAGGCAAATGTTTGTTGCAAAAAATAAAATAATGCAACACAATGTAAAACTTTATGTTGCAAAACTTGCTGTTGCATTCAAGTATTGACAAAACTACACTTCATAGCCTAAAATTGACTGACCGCTATTTTCTGCTAACATCCCACACGTATCTGATAGTATTAAAGATGCACTGCAGACATGTTTTAATGCATACAAAAACACATTTTCAACGTTAAAGGTCCAGTATGTAAGATTTAGGGTGCTGTTTTCATAAAGTGTATAAACACTTGAAAATAAGAATCACCATGTTCACCATCTTGAATGAGCCTTTTATGTCTATAGATGCTGTGGGTCCCCTGCAGTGAGTCCACCATGTTGAACCGCCGTGTTTCTACAGTAGCCCAGGACAGACAAACTACACACTGGCTTAGTGTCAGCTTTATTTCAGGACGGAGAGGGTGAGGCGAGGGGAATGCAATGCAGTAACTACACTGCTGGATGCCAGGAAGCAAGATGGTAGGATGAGTGTCTCAGTTTACTGCTCCCTGTAGAGTCAACTAGTGAATGTTTATGAAGGGAATAATGAATGAGTGAGCAAGGGAGTACTTCTTCCTGATTGGTTCAAGGGTGACTGCATCATTTGTGGTAGATGACATTCTGTTTTTCTTAAGAGCTCTTTACACTCTTTCTCTCTCTGTCTCTCTCCAGCTGTCACTCAGGGTCGCCTGCTCTGTGTGATTGGCTGGCTGCCAGCCACTCCCGTTTAGAGAGAGGGCACCGCCTCACCCTTCATGCCTCAGCTTTTTCTCAATGAAACCTTTACACTGGGGACATTAATGGCGTGCGCACACACACACACACACACTTGCATTATACTTGCGTGATATATTGACTTAGTAAATGAGTTTAAACTTTAAATGGCTTTTAAGCCCATTAAAGCTGCACTCAGCCAGATTTTTATGTAAAAATCCACCTGTCTTCTTACTTAAAATGAATTATGTCTGCAGCACACAGTTTGCCACATTAAGATTATACAATCCAAATTGTCTCCTAAATAAGTTAAGATCACAAGCAATGGTTCATCCTGTTCACTCCCTTTTAATAACCACCCAGATGCATGAACAAAGCCTGCAGAACTTGGACTTGTTGCCAAATTCCCCCAAAAACAATTGATACGATTCCCTTTATAAACACCACTTCCTGCTGCTGACTGTCTGTTCCATTTTATATCCTACGTCTGTGTTCTAAAAATGTTTTGGATGAAATTTAATTAATGCATCATGTTTAATTTTATATCGCCAAGGCTAATTCAGAAGTTTAGGATGACGTATCCATTATTTGCAAACAGTATACTGTATATCTTCTTAAATTTGTAGCTGTAAAATACACAGCAGTGTCTCCCAAACTCGCCATTCTGCTTCCAGGTTATATTGTACAGCCACAAACATGCTGTACTGTAGGAATACCAACCATATATTCATCAGTAATAAATATTCAACATATTTTCATGATATGTATGATTCATCCTAGTGAAAAGTACAACAAGCTCATGCTAGTTGACAATAAGTGTCAAGAGACACTTGTTAAAGTGTTGTAACAGGGAAGCAGAGGAATGGAAATAAATAAAGAAATGAGGATGCAGAAAGAACAGGGACACAGTGCCATGGGTGCAGAGTGAATATTAGACTAAAACAAAAGGCAAACTTTGGGAGAGGAGAAGAAAATTAGAAGTAAACAAACAGGTGAGAGACAAGCAGATGAATGAAGAGGGAGAAATATGGGGGCAATAAAGGAGGGACGAGGAGGAAGGGAGGGAGGTAAATGTGATATGAGACTATAGGAGGAGAAGTGAGTCAGAGAAACAAAGGACACTGGAAGAGATGAATAAAGGTGGAGGAGGACGGGAGGGAAGAAGGGAGAGATAAGGAGGCAGGGAATGAGGAAGAAATAGATGCAAGGAGGAGGGAGGAACAGCGAGGGAGTGTGAAAAGGAGAGGTTGAAGAGGAAGGGAAGAAAGAGGCACATGAAGGTAAGAAGGGGTAAAAGAGGAATAATAAGGGATGACGGAAGGAGTTAAGTAGGGAGGAAAAGGAAGGTAGAATGAAATGTAAGAGTAGAAGTGGGAAAGAAATGAGAAAGGAGGGATGGAGATAAAGGGATGAACAAGAGGAGAGATGTGATGATACAATGATGGAGAGAAAATGGAGAGGAGAAGGTAGATGAGAAGAACAGAAGGAGGGAGGAGATTTATAGAGAGCAGATTTATCCAGTCGCTTTATCACTGCCTGGTTTACCTCTGTGTCCTGGTCTACTTAGAGTACACACACACACACACACACACACACACACACACACACACACACACACACACACACACACACACACACACATTGTTGTACTTATGAGGACCTTTGCTGCCTTAACATCCTCAGCCCTTCACTATCACAGCTACATGTGTAATACAAAACTTTACCTGATTCAGAAGCCTAAATGTATCCTGAGAGGGTCATTATGGAGTATTACAACTTTGTAGTATAATTTCTATCAGTTATGGTTAAAGTTAAATGAGAGTTTCACTGATTGCACATCAAAGCCTGTTGTCTGATAACTTGCCTCACGTGATGTAATTTGAGTCAATGTTAGTTGGTGCTGAAGACTACAGGTTTGGTGTTATGCCGTGTTCACATGAAATGCAGAGTGAATTTTTGCCTTGTGTTACTCGAGCAAGTGATAATCTAGTTTACAACAGTGGTACGAGACAAAAATAAACAGATTTTGCTGCAATTTAATTGTTATAATCAAACCAAAAGGATGCCTAAATAATGACATCATAATGCAGATTTGTAAGACGTCTGAGTTAATGCTTTCTCAGGTCTGTTGAAGTGACTTTATATGTAATTGTGCTGAATATAAAATCTGCTTATTGTTTGTGTAAACACACCAGAATGAAGTGAGCTTATTGGGCACTACTGGCATAACACACCTGAATCTGACCATCATCATCATTTGACAAAGAAGAAGAATGCGTGGAATGGACAATATCTTTTGAATGTTATTGGAGTGATGCGTTAATTGGTGTGGCGGTCTTTTCATAGTCATAGTTTCATAAGTCTAAAGCCAAATTTATTTCTCAGGTGATTGTCCGATAAACACTCTTTGCAATTTAAAACACTGACTGATCTGTCTGGTCGCCTGACTGCCCCAAGTTGACCTTAATGATGTTGCCATGGTGAAATGATGGTCAAAACTATATAAAAAAAATAAGAACCAAGTTGTCATAAACCAGAATTTAAAGAATCACACACACATACAGTCTGCAAACAAAACACACAAAATACACTTAAACACATGCAAATGAGTTTAGAGGTATGAAATATATACGCAAAGTATTGAAAGGCTAAAACTAACACACATACTAACACACTTTACAACACACCCCCGACATCGGGAATGTAACACACACATTCACACAGCATAGTAAGCACATATATACACTCAGGCTGTTCAGAGAAAACAGGCTTCAACACCCCCTTCATATCTCTCCTCCTCCTCCTTGCCCTCTCACTATCTCTCTTTGTGTCCCTGTTCTCCTCCTTTTCACCTTCCTCCACCTCCTTATCTCTCCCTTTCAATCGCTTGCTCGCTCCTCTCCTCGTCTCCTTTTTGTCATTTCGCTATCTCTTTTCTCTCACTTCCTATCTGACCTTATTTCCTGCCTCCTCTCCATCTCCCTTTCTCCACCGTACCCTCTCTTTACCATCCTCTCTGCTGCTTTTCATCACATTTTTAGCTCCTCACCTTTTGTTTTTGTCCTCTTTTGGTCACTTGTCTCCTCAGTCCCCCTACTTTTCTTATTTCTCCTTTCACTGCTCTGTCCTTTGAAACTTTCTTTGGCTTTCATCATGTTCTCATCTTCCTTTCCCTTTTTGCCCTTAATTCTTAATCTCCTGTGGTTTTCACCCCCTTCTTAATTCTCTATCTTTACTTTCCTTCATTTTGTCTGTCCTCTTGGCTTTCCTTTTTCCTCTAACTCAGAATTCAGAGGAAGTATTAAAAGTGTACATATGTGCTTCTGGCAAAGATGAGTTTTATTTATTTTTAGTTTCAGTCTCTTCCGGTCTTTGCTGACAATGCTTGTAATAGCCAGTAATTTATTTTTCTACCATTCTTTTTCTGTTACCAGTCCCACCATGCATTTGGTGGAAGGCAGGGAAACCACCTGGAGAGACGAAAGTTCAGTCCAACACACAGTACCAAAAATAAGCAAACAGTCACATTGCTCTCCAGCCCACCTGGTCGAGCTTTATTTGAGCATACCCGAGTTGGGAATTGAACCTCGTTCCTCGTTCTTCATGCTCCTCGCTAGATTTATTGCAGGATATATGCATCTGTACTTCTTGAGGATACAGTGCTAAACACACAGTGCTGCTCTTGAACCCGCTACCCATGGATGATGGCTAGTTTGCAGGGGAGCATTGCAAATAAGACTATAGGAGCAAATAATTGTATTAATTGGATTGTAGTAGGGGGTTTTGTGCAGCCACTCTTGAGTGTCAGGCACCAGCCTAATATAATTTGTACTGTACAAACTATAGTGATTTAAGAGAGCTCATTTTTTTGTGAGAATATATATACCATATACTCAGATAATCAAAGACTGGAATTTAATTTTGACGTGTTTAAGTTTTCTAACTTTGTAACTTTGTCTCTAGTAATTCTTCCTTGGTTTCTCCAGACCTTTATAGTAAATGGTTTTGTCAGAGATTTATGAATTTTCTTGTAAACTATAAATTGTTTAAGTCGCTTCTGTATTTTTTTGACTTTTTTATGGTTTCAAAAAGTATAAGCAGCACTGTGGTTGTGGCTTACAGAAATGTATGTTGTCTTGTAAACCCTTTTGAGCTAGGCATAGTTATACGTACATAGTAGTTATGTGACATATTAATAAAAGCTTTATTCATTCATGCATTAATATCCGATTAAGGCAATCCATGTCTGATGAACCTAGCGAGTTAAATGTTGTGGTTGGGGTGGTAGGTGGGCTTGTGTAGTATCTGGCTTTTGTGAAGTAAACCATGCACCCTTCACAGACATGCAACCTACCACAGTAGTCGTGTGTAGTAAGGAATCATTTTTGAAGACTTTGAATCAGTCAAACAAACAGGAGTTACATAAATATGTGTACACTGTATTTGAGGTGATTTGGGCTGTTCAAACATCATTTTGTCACAGGAATGAAAACTGATGTGTATATGGTATAAGGTAAATGTACATTAAGTTAACTAGTTATGATCATCTTACTCCTTTGGTTGTTGCATCACTGTTTTCAGAAAAAGGGTCGGAGCTCAACAGACCTTGTTGTGACTTCAGCATCTTAAATGTGCACAGATGACATTTCTGTCCTGGGCAAATTGGGACTTCCACAGAGCTATGGGTACACTTTAACGTCAAGAAAAGAAAAATTGCTCAAAATACTACTGAGATCATCATTGCTTTGTCCTACTTTTTTCGCAGGTGGAATATGTCTGTGGCCAAGAATCTGTTGTTAATTGTTTAACAGGTTTAACATATTCATTGCACATGGGATATGGGAAGAAGGTGACTGTAGGTGACTGCCGATTTCAGGGTAGAACATCTTAAAGATAATCATTAATCAGATATTCAGGTCATTTTTTACTGTATGCACGTGAGGCCTTTAGTTTTTGCAATTTTTATTTTTACAATGATACAGCAGCATGATCTGTTTCCTAGATTGTCCATGTTTTTATATCAGTTGGTCTCTCTTGTTTATCATGTACTAAAGTAGAATCTCTCAGGCTAGACTGTAGCAATGTGCGTGATTAGTCTCTGTTAGCGTTAGTTCTGTACGCAACATTCAGTGAACTGCAGTTAGTATCCACAAGCGAGCATCATAACGAGAATATCTATAGTAAATCATGTTCAGCTAATGAAATAGTTAATAAATAAATAACCTATTAAACTCTGTATCTCACACAAATGACAGAACTTATTTTGAACAAGAAAATTATGCGTTAGGGGATAAAAACAATGGATCTTAGCATCGTCCTGACTGCTCTTTAATCCGTCAAGAGTTTTGGGAGTCATAATTCACTTACTCACAGTGAGGAGCAGCAGTTCCCACACTCCAGCCTCTTTGAAATGACTAATCACCCAGTTACATATCATCTAGAGTAACCGTAGGAACAGTAATAATAGTATGAGGAATTTTAGGAGGACTGACGACAGACTGCGGGTCTGCATAAACTGCACGATGGGAGGATATTTTAGGAAAATAATTAAATTTTGTTAAAATGTCAGTTAATTTTCTGTTTTGTTTTTGACTGCTCATTTGAAAAATGTCTCCACTCTCAGATTTAGGTAACTTTGTGTCATGACTTTTTTTTTAGTTTGTCGGAAACTAAATTTTGAGGGCTGTTTCCTGTTCCTCGTTTCTAAATGTTTCTGCACTCAGCTAGCTCTATTTTTAGCCTGGTCATTGTTTCTCCAGCAGAGCTCTCAACTGGCTCCAGCTCTGTTGCAGAGTCATTTTTACCATTAACCAAAAATTACTATTTGGAAAATAGACTCTCTAGAATAAAATCACACGGGTTAACCAAACAGAGCATATTTACTAGTCTTATTTGGGTTGATTCTCCTGTAAATTTAACATTTATCCAACTGGATGGCTATTACAGCCCCTCTGTGGGTATTAGACATCCTGAGACATATGGGCTTGACATGCCTGACTTGCCTTTCCGTTGGCTGTCCCTCAGTCTCTGGCAGGTTGCCACATATTGTGCTGCACTGAAATGAGCATTCTGGGTTTTCTGGGAAGGATTTTGGATCTTGGATTGGCCTGTAAGGGGTTTTATTTTATATTTATGGGTGATTTTAGGCAAGAATGCTTTATACTGTTCAGAATTTTTGCCAGGGGATAAAGTAATGGTTGTCTGTCTGTATAGACTCTCTCTCTGCCACTGCCACTCCCTGACATTATTAGTGAAGACTATATATATATATATATATATATATATATAGTTGGATATCATTATTATGTTGCACTTTTTGGTGAAAACTGGCCTAATGTTAACACTAACGTACAACTAAATTGTCGTCTTTTGTAGAAGTTTGACCTTTCACATTGCTTTCTGCATAGTAATAACATAAAATGGAAGTACTTAGGAATTTTGGACAGAGCCTTCTGTGGTAGACCATCATCATATCTGACACATTTTGGCACTTGCGATTCTTTTCTGCTTCTCTTTCCAGTCATTTTTAATGATTTCCTATCCAAGATATTGGGCACCTAAACTCATTCGGTATTTAGCTGATTGAATTTATTTCTCCATTAGCTGGCTGAATCTCATGGGATAGTCAGAAGTGGAAGTAGGAAGTAATCACACCAGAGCCCATTGACACAGCGATATACAAACATCTTTACAGTATCAGAATTGGGGAGCGTTGCTTCCAACAATTTACAGCCTGACATTCACATCCCTGATTTGTTTCTTTCACATAAACGTTATAAAGAGTTTGCCATGTAGAAGTAAGAAAGTAGGCAGGATTTAAACTTCTCTATCACGCAAAGTGTTTTTTTTTTTCATTCCTCACACAATTGCATCAATTTGAATATACAATTGAGTGCAACACTATGGTAAGTGGGAAATGGACTGCACTTTCAGTATATGGCACTTTTATACCTTAATCGACAAAGGGATTTACAAATTTACAAAGTGGAGCTGCCATGCAAGGTGCTGGCCTGCTTATCAGGAGCAACTTGGGGTTTATTGTCTTGTGTTGCCCGAAGACACAGCACGTGGAGAGGAGTTGAGGTTTGGACCACCAACTCACTGCACCCCGCCCCACAGCTGCTATGAATCTTTGAGTAAAAAACCCCATTTGAATGGGCTCACACCATATCACTGCCCTCTTGATGAATACTGGCATTTCAGAACAGCTATAGACACTTTTGCCTTCATACATAGTTAGACAACACGTTGCGCTTATTAGTTTGGACGATACCCCGGGCTTTACTTTTGCCATCTAATTGGATGGCAAACCTTTTTGGCATCACAAACTGTTGACTCACTGCAGCGGTAATGTTACTTTTATAGTTACAGTGACATCCACTCATTTTCACAAGTTGACATTGTATAAAAGGTCATTCTTTACCTTGGAAATAGTAGTTTGACAAACAAAAACAAATTGTTGTTGTCAATTTTCAAGATTCACTTTTCGGCTAGTACAACCAAGAGCTTTCAACTGCATCTCATTGTGTCCACCTGTGATCTATCTCTCCATCTATGGTTAGAGTGTAAGGTCATTCAAAATAGCGTCTTGCATGTGTGTGTGATGCTGTGATTGGTTTTGCTGTGGTGTTCACAGGCAGCTGATATCATTTTTGAATTTCCCAAGTTTAAACCACTCCAGAGAGATAGATATTCCTAAATGTGTAACTACAGGCAATAAATATTCATATAAAATAATTGGCTTTAATATTATGTCTAGATAATTCAGTACTATTATACTGTACTGTCACTGGGCAGGTGTTTGTACTCTAGGTGATCTACTCTCAGTAGCGTTGTGATGCATGCCATTAAAAAATATAAAAAGTCTTCTTCTCTTTCACAGTCAGTTTCTCCATCTCTCATCTCAGTCGTCCTTTTTTCCTTTTCTCCCTCCCTCCCTCCCTCCTACTTCCTTATTTTCTTTCTTTCTTTTTATCCGTCCTATAGTGCTGATTCTTTGACTAGAATGCTTACTCCACACACCAGAGCTGGGCCCATTAGCTGAGACCAGCACACTCCTCGTCCTTCTCCTCCTCCGCTTTCTCCCCCCTGCACTCCTCCTCTCCACTTCCATTAACCAGCCAATCAATTAATACAGGTTGAGTCGGCGTGAGAACGAGCCAAAAAAAGAGCAATCCTCTAATTAGCTTGGACGCTACATCAGCTCGCTATATCTCTCTGCCTGTCTGCATAAACCCCCTCCACTGCTATTCTTTCTCTCTCTCACACACACACACACTTCCCATAATGATCATGAGCATTGAAAGCAGAGTTTTCTGAATATACTCAGCACAAGCACACAGACACGGGCTCTTAAGTTCAAAGAAGCATCATGTGACCAAATGTTACATAAATGCTTATTCTCGCCTGCCACATGGAGTCCAATAAAACACAGCTAGTCAACGTTGTCAGTGAAGCCTTGTTTAAGTATTAGGTGTGTGTGTCTCGTAGAATAGCAGTCAATATCAAACAAAAATCAAATTTGTCATGTTCTCAATGGCAAAATGGTAGATGTGTGACCAAAATGAAGCATTGTACTGCGCTTCGACTGCTGCAGACAACCTCAGTCCGTGTGAGAAAGACACCAGAGCAGAGGTAATCAGTCATGTGATCAGAATTTTGTCCTTATAACCATGCATGTCTAAAGATATGCAGTGTAATATTTGGCAGCCGTTTGGTAGAACAGCCAGAACACATGCGTTGTTTTCAATACCACCAGCCTCTGTGCTGCCACAGTTACATAAATACACTTTTTATTTCAGCAAGCTAGATATCCAGAAAATAAATGTGAACTGGAAGTTTGAAATCAAAAAAGGAGAAGAATAGAATAATCAGTCAGAGCTGTAATTTTATTCTTCAGCATGGATATGGAGTTAATGTAAAATATAAACAGGCAGATTGGGTCATCTGCAAACAATCCACTAGTCTTGATCTAAACTGATGCCAAGAATAATACATGGAATCTAAAATTGGTACACAAATATGTTGGTCATAAGCATTATAGCAGCAATTAAAACCTTCTTGTTTTAAATTAAGCAAAATAATTTACTGGAAGATAATTTACACCTCACAGCAAGAAGGTTCCTGGTTTGAAGTTTGCATGGTTCTCTCCGGGAACTCGGGCTTCCTCCCACAGTCCAAAGACACAAACTTAATAGGTTAATTGGTGACTCTAAATTGGCCATAGGTGTAAATGTGAGTGTGAATGGTTGTTTGTCTCTATGTGCCCTGTATTTAGCTGGTGACTTGTCCAGGTTGTACCTCGCCTCTTGCCCAAAAGTCAGCTGGGATGGGCTCCAGCCCCACCGTGACCCTGATGAGGACAAGCGGTTACCGATGATGGAAAAATGTTTAGCCTGTACCTCAGAAATCTCATTTCTTTACTTTAACTTATTATATCAGTGATTATGATGCATTATGAAATTGTTATCATATATTACAACTATGAAAATTATAATACACTTTAATCCTTTACAAGAAATCTTAGTGAGTGACCATCAATTACTATACTTAATGATACTTAACCTTATCAAGTCATTTTAAAATGCTTCATAATGTGTTAAGTATATAATGCATTATAAGTATGTTTATAATACATTATAGACATCAACTTGCTTGTAACTTTAAAACTTGTGCGTGTCTGAATCTGTGCTCTCTCTCTCTCTCCTCACAGTGTTTACAGATCAAAGTTAATAATAATGAGGACGATGTCTAATATGCATTCCTGCCATAAATAATAAAGATTCAAGAATCTCTGGTGCACATGCAGATGTTCATACACTTCTTCAAAGAGAAAATAAGAAATATTTATTTCAGTGCATCCGTATGGAGAAAACTGGCCTTTAAGTAACCACATATCACCTTCAGGTCTTTTGTTCTGTTTTTAAAAACAGCATACAGGTCTTACCACTATCAATAGAGATGGATGAGAGTTCTATATTTTCTCTGATCTGTCCGTCAGAACAATGTATTTGGGTTTGCATGTTACACTTTTCATTGAGGTGACACCAGATTAATTTCTTTTGAAGAAATGTTAACAGTCACTTAGTAAATAAGTCAGAAACATTTATTTGTATACACAAGTCACAACATGCATTACAAGGGCAATATACAGGAAACAAGAACATTATCATGTTATTACAAAATGCAATACACAATAAAATAAAGAATGAATACACAAGATGCATAAATGAGACTGAACAAATACTTGTCTCAGCGGGTAAAGTGTTTAGCTACCCTTTAAAAGAATCCACATAATTAGTAGACCATAAAGTTTCTGTGCTGCCACCTCAAAAAGCTCAATCACCACAGGTCTTAAAGCTGGTGCATGGGACAGACAGCAAATTTAGCACATCTGACCTGAGAGAGGGGTGAGCAGGGGCCTGACTCTGCAATGCTCTGTGAATAAGTGTGAGAATTTCAAACTGGAGCCAGTGGAGAGATCTAAGTATAGGGGTAATGTGAGACCGTCTATTTGATCAAGAGAGGACTAGTGGTGATATTAGATCCACTGGAGTAAACATCAGTAATAATAGTAATACTTGGTGGTGCCAAATGTTTTTTACACCTTCAGGTCCATTTGTCTCCTCCTTCTCCACTGCTTCACCTCTTCATGCTGATTAAGAGGAGTTGAGTTGAACTCATTTCTTCCAGAAATGTTCCTTCGTTTTTCAAACCTTTCTGTATCCAGGGCAGGGTTTTGCTGATCATGCAGGCTGTTTTTTGTTTTTTTAATATCATCAGACCGCCTCATGTTCACTCAGTGATGCATTTACACCTGGATGTTTCCACGCACAACCACAATATTCTGCTGCTATCATTAGATAATCTCAGTTATAATAGAATATTTTGGAAGTGAGGGAACTTTTTACAACCTCCTGATTACCTCACTACTTCTCTCATATATAAATACTGCATCTGAAGGAATACCAGGACAAGTTTAAACAATACAACCAACAATAGCATAGTTATTTTTTAGTATTTTTTTATAGTTTTTATAGTGTAAACTACCTAGCAATATTTGTGATTGTAGTTTTATAAATGTAAAGTAATTTAAAGTACTAGCATTTAGTGGCATCTTGCTGTGTAGTTGCTGATTGTAACCCCCTTGTCTCACTCTTCTTTCTCGCTGTGAAAGACTACTGTGCTGCTGGCCACAAAATGGGGAAAAAAAACTTTTTAAACTGTTTAAACTCATTTTAGTTTATGGGCAGGGGCGGACTGGGGCAAAAAATCGGCACTGGCATTTTGGACCAGACCGGCCCACAACCAGCAAATTTTTTTATCGTGCGCCCTAGATGCCGCCTGGGATCAGTCTGTCGGACTCATGCGCCCCTCACGGAGACTGCGAACCTGGGCAGCCGCCCACATTGCCCATAGCTAGGACCGGCCCAACAGTGTGTTTGGGCTGTGTGATCTACTGGTTATATATATATATATATATATATATATATATATATCGGGACTTGTCGGCCCAAATAGCACGTCAGCCCACCGGGCAAATGCACGGTATGCCAGATTGCCAGTCTGTGCCTGTTTATGGGCCACATACAACCCAAATTGAGCATAAATGGGCCGGACCAGTAAAGCCATAACAACACCTCCAAACTTTTCCCTTTTACAGTTAACAAACCATTAATGTACAAAACATGAAACAGCCTTAAAATGTACAATTTGTCAACAATATGTCTTTTTTCTTCTTTATTCAGTCATTAGTCAGTACTGCCATTACTAGTGACAGACAAAATGTTAAGTCACGTGTATTTTGGAACTGAATAATATAGTGTTTACTTTTTATGTTGCTGGATGTTTGACACCCCTGGTTTAGTTTGTCTATTTCGAGCTACTGTAGAAGCATGTCAGTTCAACGTAGCAAACTTGCCGGTAGAGGACCCGCGTCATCTGTTGATATAAAGTCTCATTTTAAAGTAACAAAAACATATAAATTCTTATTTTCAGGTCATTATACACTAATAAAGAATATGCGTATTATATTCAATTTCTTCGACTTCTTAAAAGTCATATTCTGTAAATTGTACACATTTAGATATATCTTAATGCTCTTGCATTAAGATATATCTAAATTTGATGCATTATGAGTCAAGCTCCAATAACACTGGACACTACACTCCCCATAATTCAACTGTATTGCATCTTTTTGTTTTCAGACTCCCATCCCCAATTTATAGCACAGGCTTTAACAGAAAGAGCCTAAACTGGAGTTATTTCGATATTGCTTAGGGAGCTTATAAATAAAAAATAAATAAATAAATAAATAAATAAATAAATAAATAAATATATATATATATGCTCCCTAAGCAATATCTTTTTATACAATGGTATAAATAATGATATGTACTATAAGTGCCACGAAAAATCAACTCTTCAGCTCTATGCACCTTTTGAATGATTGTTTTCACTCATCTATTTGTATAATCAAGCTTTAAATCCATTCCAGCTAGTGTATTTTTGTGTCTACTTTACTCATTTTACTTAAATACTTAAATTTCAGCTATATTTACTGTAAGACGCAGCCATTAGAGAGTAAAAATAAAACTGCCATTTGACAAACTGCAGCCGCAGCAGTCAATGAGGAGAACGAGCTGTTGGCACTGGAAGCCTGGCACTCAGCTTCACTTCTGAAAAAGATGGTGGAGATCTTTTCTGTGGACCTAAATCTATCTGAATCCCCGCCGGTTAGAAGAAAATCCTAGGCTGCATTTAAGGGAACCACTTCATCTTGAAGTTAAATTCAATAAAATGAAAATCATGTTTACTGCCACTTCAAGTTCCTTATCATTTAGAAAACACAATTATTTACTTTGCGTAGAAAACTTGCCACCATTTCTACACAAAAGAAAATCTCATTTTAGAATTGACATTGCCAGTCCTAAGTGAATCATAATGTCTATTTTCATTTTTTTGAGTTGAACGTGAATTGGCTCTAATCCTGCTGTGTTGTCTCTCTCTCTCCCTCCTCTCATTCTCTACCTCTCAGACAGCTCTGTAGCTTTGGCCTGCTGAGTGAGATCAGAGAACAGAAAGGGAGGAGGAGGGGGTAACGGATGGGTGTGGGGGGTGCGTAGTTCCAAGGGGGAGGTGCCAGGGCTTCCTGCGGGGGTTGCCTGTGTGAACGCTCTCTGAATGACAATGCTGCGCATCAGGGCCTCAGCACGACTCCCTCAGCAGCAGCAGCAGCAGCAGCAGCAGCATACACACCCACCCACACACACTTGCGCGGAGAGAGCCTGGGAAAGCTGTATGGGCATACAGCAGCAGCGATAACAGAGGCATGTTAGTGCAAAAAAAAAAAAAGAAGAAATGAAAAGGAAATGGAAAGAAAGAGCAAAATGTCTCCAGCCTCCGTCCTCATTATCAATAAGTGATGGGGGCAGCTTGTCATCTCTGGCATCCGACCACCGCGTGGTTTCCCATGATCGCGCAAATCACAGGCAGGCTTGTCCAGCAGCAATAGCACCACCCCCACCCCACCATTTCTCCATCACCCACCCACCCACCTCTTCCCGACACTCACTTTCACTCTCTCTCCCATGCTGTCAGCGGGAACGGGCTTTTATCATGCCTCTTAGTAGCCACTATTCTACGGGAATCAGATGACGAGCAAATCCAGTGATGCACACACATTATGACGTTGAAAAGACATCTTTTAAATAATAGCATAGCTCTGGGATCACTACAGCAGGTGGGTTATACACAGTGTGTGACCTCAGGGTAACAGTAGAGCCCAGTCAGAGCTTTATTTGAGACAAATTACTCATAGTGCAAAAACAACTCAGTCATCTCCCATCTTGAGAAAATGTGTCTAGATAGATTTGAGACCAACAAAAAGGGGCCAAATAATGGATTTGACAGTGTAAGTGGAATTTATTTCAGCCACTTCATTTATGGAAAAGATCAGTTTTGTGTTTTTCCACTGCCCTTAACATATTTCTTGTAAATATATAAACAAAATAGCAAACAGACTCAGTTGGATATCTGAAAGGCTAAACCCTAACCAGGGAGAGAGTCAGAAATGTGAAAGGACATGTAAAATGGAAAAGAAATGGGTATAGGGAAGAATTTCTGCAAGGAAAGAGTGAACAAAGCATGATATGTATGCTTCATCAGGGTCACTCAGGTGAGGAGAAGCAATTATTGAAGAAGCAAGGTGCAAGGTTTTCCAGTTTTCCAAAAAAAAAAGCCCAATGTTGAGAACTTTGATTTGGTGTGGAGCAAACCATTTCCACCTTCCATAAAATGCCATTGTTTGATGAGCACCTGACTGAGTTAAACTGCAATGCAGAGGACTGATATGTTTCTTGACCTCAAAATAATGTTACATCACATTTATGTAACTGCCACACACTCCTTTTGTGTTCAATCTGTGGATTGACATTGCACACCACCAGGTTATTCCCTACCATGAAGTTTTGTAAGACTTTGTTGACTTCTACCACAGTTTGCCTTCAGATCCATCCTAAAACCCACCATATGGCTCACTTTTAATATTCCATTAGCTGATTTTAGAACCGAATCAGACCTCCAAATGATGGGTAGTTACCTGCCAAAGTAGTTGGTAGAGGAGACAAACAGTGAGCAGAACTCGCAAACACTTCTCAGCATTTAACAGATGGCCCGGAGGTACAGTAACCAACCCACCCTGATACACAATGTAGGTAACATCCTACAAAGCCATGCAGGTGGTGTACAGAGCTTTATACTCTTGTTTCAGCACCCTGGACAACGCCAAAAAGTCTTGGAAACATGTCAGTATCTGTTTCAGGACCAAGGACAGCGACAAAGTGCTAAAGTGACCAAACTTGGTGTTTTTAAAAAATATCTTTTAACTAAATTGTTCTTATTTTCATTATATAACTATAAATAAAAATATCTCAAATGATCTCACTTTGAAAGGGATTCTCTGGCCACTTTGCTGGCCATTTCCCATCATCACCACCACCACCTTCATTTTCCTTTTCTGGAAAGGTGACAGCTTGGTCGGTTTAGCCCAAGCAAACAGCTTGCTGAATTGCATCAAAGACGGCTCAGATGCCAGAGCCAGAATGACAGACGGCTTGGAGGAGAAGGGAGGAATGAAGGGAGATAAAGCCTCTTTCAAATTGTCCTCAAAATAACAGTATGTCCTCAAAAAAATATATAAATAAATAAACACAGCACTCCAAACTCTCCCAACTCTCCTCCTGGCTGCGCAGATGAAATGTTGGTCCAACTTAGTTTATTGGCAACATCTTTTTTTCATACATTCATCAGTTGAGAAAATTCAAGAAAAAACCCTTTCGGAAGTCCACAATGAGCTCGAAATCACATGTTTGAGCTGAACACAAGGCAGTTTTTCTTATGCTTTCCCAAGGAATCCTATTTGAGCAGAATCTGATTGTCAGATTTGTCCAGATACAGGATTGCATAACTATGAATACTGCTAGATGGGGGATGAAAGTGGGGACAATAGAACTATTGATCAAAAATAATCATCTGTACACACTGTAAAACAGATACTGAAATCACACAGATCTCCCCCAAAGTCATGTGGAGATCCAAAGTGGCCCGTGAATCACACTCGTACTGTAATCCATCCATTCATTTACAATTTCTTGTATATGCCCAACCTCTCACACCCCCTCCGCTTCCTCCACCCTCCACCCACCCTGCTCATGGCACAGCCTTCTGTTTAGCCTGGTGGGTTTGAGTAAACAGTGAAAGGGGCGAATTGGACTGTGCTGTTGGTGCTTTTGACACTTGGCGATCATGAGTGGAAGCCGTGAGCGGAATCTCTTCAAGGGGCCTCACTTCACTAAACCCATCAGCTATGGGAAGTCCATCGCTTGCGTCCAGTGTCATTGGTGACGAGCTTTGTTTTTTTTGGTCAAACCAGCTGATTAATGAGTAAAGAAATGAAAAACTAGTAGAGTAGATCACCAAACTGTAAGCTCACAGGTAACACAAGAATGTTTATGATGTTTATTATTTATTTTTAAAAGAATTAGAAGATTACATTGAGAGTAACTATTGGTAGCGAGTTACCGCACCTTGCCATACCCAACTGACATACATAGTCGTGCGCTATGGGGAGTGGGTTGGAGTGGGGGAGGCTCCGGGGAGGCGCTGTGCGTCGTGCGCTGCTAGGCTTGGCCACGGATCTGCGCGCGGCGCTCGGTTCCCGTTAGACTGATCAGATGCTCAGTGCGCGGCTCAAACCCGACGGCTGACTGGACGCAGGAGAGCGCGAGAGGCGCTCCACTCGTCGGGTTACTTCGTTTCCAAGGCTGATCTCCACGGGAATATACAGCCTCCAGACCCAACTGCGTGTTGGTTCACGTCCCCCTGGGGGGTCGAGGGAGGAAAGAGGAAAAAAAAAACAGAGAGAGGGAGGGATAGGGAGAGAGAGCTAGAGATAGAGAGAGGGAGAAGAATCGCTGGACTTGCTGTAGCTCTGCGGGGTTGGCCGCCTCTCTCTGGTTCGGGGAGCCTCGGGGGCGATGCTGCTGGGCGGGGATGGTGCACGGTTTCTGCCCGGTGGCGGAGGAGAAGATGCGAGCCGCTGCTACAACACACCCGCACCGCCGCCGTCGTATTTTCAGAACAAGAATTGATGATGGTGATGATGCTGCCTCCCCCAGTGGTCTTTTTCTGCTCCTCCGGATCCTACTCGTCCGGGATTCTTGTTCTCCCAGCCTTGGATTATAGATGATTGTCGTGGACATTATTTTTCTTTCAAACTTCATCAACTAATTTTTTTTCGGAGGGAAGTGGGGGAAGATATAAAATTGGTAGATTGAGGACCGGTGTATTTTCGTCTCCAAGTGCGCGCAATCACGCCCAAAATCAGTGACCGACGCCTTGGTGAGGAGGAGGAGGGGGAGGAGGAGGAGGAGGGGGGATGCCGCACCGTCCATCACCAAATATCAACAAATGTCACCAGGCTCGGATTTCGGGGAAGTCCCCCTCGGTTGGCGTTTGTGTGTAACCCGAGTGGCGTGGTGGCAGTGAGAGGTGGCAGCAGGGATATCTGCCGTGCCAAACATCAAACATTGCGGATATATGGCACAAGAATAAATGAATTATTAAAGATTGTACTCTTATCTATTTCTATTTTTATCTCGCGGAAAAAAAGGGGACCTGGGGAGGGGGAAAAAAAAAGACAACTGCAGATCCTGTCAAGATGCACTAGGCTGTTGAGAGAGGAAAAAAAGACGCAGTCTCCAGCAAGGGTAGCCTACTTAGTGGAGATGATTGCAATATTTATTTAAACGCACAGCTATGCATCCGTATCGCATGTATTTAGGGTGATCGATTTGTTTGCCTATTGAAATGCAAGAACCAGTTCACTCTTGGAGAGGTTTTCCCCCAACCAATAAGAGATATAAAAAAAGGGATGCCTTGCTTTTCGACGGAGGGAAAACGCGGATGCTCTGACAAGATCTAACATTTTTTTTGACAGTTTCCTCACCCGCCAATGAAACCAATCGTGTATTTATCTCCGTCAGCGAACTGATTTGCCAGAAATTACATAAACCCATCGCTCTATTTCCCATTCATATTCCAAACACACGATTAGAGACACCGTGCGCTTTCCCTCTCCCCTCCTCTCCCTCCCCTCTCTTCTTCTTCTCCTCCTCCTTCCCTCCCTCCCTCTCCACACACAAATGGAGGTATCTTCTCGGCGCTGAAGATCTGGGAAGGAGACACAGATAGATAGCAGGAGAAAGAGACAGAGAGAATAAGCCAGAGAAGGAACCGAACCGAACCCAACTCCATTCTGCATGTGTGTTTGGAGCCGAGGCTGATGGGGTGGTGGCATGTGGAGGTGTCACTCTGAGGTTTCCCCCCGGCTTCTTCCTAACCTCTGGCGTTTGGTGTCTGCAGAATGGCGCGTTTTGGAGACGAGCTACCCAACAGGTATGGAGGAGGAGGAGGAGGAGGTGGTGGTGGCGGTGGTGGCGGGGGTGCCGGCGGACAAGGGGGGCCCGGCCGCGGCGGCAGCAGGCAAGGGGGGCCCCCCGGAGCGCAGCGGATGTACAAGCAGTCGATGGCCCAGAGAGCCCGGACCATGGCCCTGTACAACCCCATACCCGTCCGGCAGAGCTGCCTAACGGTCAACCGCTCCCTCTTCCTCTTCAGCGAAGACAACCTGGTGAGGAAGTACGCCAAAAAGATCACCGAATGGCCATATCCTTTCATAAGTAATGCCGAGCAGACTGCCAAGGTACTGGGGTTGTGGTGTGTTTGCTGGAAGTGGTTGGCGAGGTGTGGCCTAGTGTGGTTTGGTGTTGAATTAGCCAACACCTGCAGGATGAAAGTTGTGGTTGTGGTGGTGTGTTTTTTAATGTGATGGCACTGTGTGATGTTTTTTTTTCTTTTTCTTTTGCTGTGTTGAGATGTTAGATGATGTGTTTTTTGGAGGTGTATGGGTTATGTTTGCATGTGTGTGTGTGTGTGTGTGTGTGTGGCTTTTTGCAGTGTGCTGTTTGATTTGATACATGACAGAATACATGAATCTCACTCTCACTGCTGTGTCCAACCCTGCTGGCCTCAGGCTCATCTGATAAAGCTGCCATTGATGGAATGAAAGATGATGTTGACGATGATGGCGGTTGTCGTGACACCAAAAATCACAATCATGTTTGACGCGGCTGGTGATTAAGATACATCTTGAATGCAGCATTTAGCTCAAACCTGTCAGTGACCTGTGTGTGTGTGTGTGTGTGTGTGTGTGCGTGTGTGTGTGTGTGTGAGTGAGAGAGAGAGATGGGGCTATAGTTGTAGTCAGAGCTGAGTGCTGATGTCAGCATTATGAAGGCTTAAGCACCATGCAACCAGAAGGGAGAGGAAATGACTCTCTCCTGCTCTAATTACTACTGACCAAATATGGGTGGCCTGTGGCTCATCCTACAGGAAAGCAGTGGAAAAAGCTGTAATTGTCAGGACAGGGAGGTCCACTGCTGTTAAAACCCGGAATACTCTTATCTGGCTTGGCCTCCAGTCAGTTTCTTCTTGATCAGAAGACATAATCGTGCTAAATCCACTGCACCCTGTGTTTTTAGGCTTATTTTGATGCCTGGTGGTGTCGTTTTTTTATAGTTTTTGGGTGTTTTTACCTTTATTCAGGAGCTGACACAAGGGACATTATCATTAGACCATTGGCATCTTAAACCCATATACCACCAGGATACCCCAGATGGCATGTTTTTAGGTTCATGTGGATGACTGGCAATATGTAGACAATGTGACACCACAAAAAGGCGTTTCCAGCAGTTTGATAGCAAAAAATGTAAACACATGGCCGGATTAACTCTCTACGGGATCAAATGTAAGCCGGAGCACCTATTGGCCACCGCACTTTTCCTGTATCCTGTCAAGTACAGCACACACATCAGTGTACACACATTAGCTGTAACAAATTAATATTCTCATCATTGATTAGCCTACAGACTATTTTCTCAATTATTTGATTAATTGTTTGGAGTAAAATGTCAGTAAATTGTGAAAAATTCCCATTAAATGGTTCCATCGCCCCACAATTTTCTTTCAAATATCCTTTTAAGTTTTTAGTTCGATAGTCACACCCTATAAATATTCAGTTTACCTAAATTTAGAAGATGAGCAAAGCTTTTGGGTGATGGTGTAATTGATAATTCAAATGATTGCTGCAGATCTAATACACTTGACTGCGTGTTAACTTTTAGGGAATTTGATAGAGACAGATAGGAAACATGGAAGTATGCGGTTGACATGCAGCGATGATTCCTTGGCGGACTTGAGTCCTGGGTGTTCAAGCATCTTTAGGATTGATGTAGAACCTCTGGAAACTAAGTGATGCCAGGTTTTCCTGGGTGCCAGTCAGATTGTGGTAATTTTGTGGTAATTTTAATCAAATGGTTTAGTAACAAGTAACTAATGCCCTTATGTTATAGTAATGACAACCCTGTTTTAAAGTGTTTATGGATTCAGTTGAATCTGTGCTGTATATTCCTAATCAAATTACCACAAGCCAACTGGGGCTTTTTGGAGCCCCTAGAGTAGTCCAGCTTTGGGTAACGATCTGGGCACCTACTACGTCATGTTCTGCCATTGTGCATAGCTGTCTATCACACAGTTTCCTTGTTGTTTTACCACTAGTTCCTCCAGAATCCAGAATGAAGTCAAGCTAGAATACTTGTTTTGAGAAAGAACACATGATTTTACTTGACTTGAAAAGCTCTTGTCTACTTGCATTGCAAATAAAAAAATGTAACTCTTTCTCCAGAGGTGTTTGCCAGGCACTCTGGGAAATTAGCAAATTATTCCCAAAAAATAAATGATTTATAGCACTTCATCACATGCTGACTCCCATAAAGAGTTGAATTTTACGGAATAGTGCATATGGTCTTTACGTAAACTTTACGTTTGTGGTAGTAGCGATGATGCAGAGAATCATTTGGTGATTGCAGCTGGTCATGAGAGATTGAGAGAGTGTTTGTTTTTTTCCAGTTTGCACATCATAATCATGATTCAAGGTGTATAAATTGCTGATGAGTGTATGTTTGTTTAGTGATCATTTTGAGTGACTGTGAATGTGTGAATCAAAATAGTGTATGTCTCATTATGGAGCTGATAGATTTTAGATTAAAAAGAAATAAAATACTGTTACACCCTTACACACTTAAAATGGATGGTAGATGCCCTGTTATTAGAACACCAGTAGTGCACAGATATACAAACAAAATGCAAATAATCCAATTAAAATGTCACAAAAAGTATTACTCTTACAACTACTTAGCAAGGCTGATGACAGTAACAAAGAAAAGCACTTTAACATTACAAAACTGTGTGAAAGTAATCAAACAATATTCCTTGTTACTCATCTCATTAGGAAACCAGGAAACGTGTAATTTTTAAACTTGTAAGAAATCACTTCCACAAGAAATGTGAATTATAGAGAAAACTGGAAACAGAAAAGGAGACTTTGATGCCGGAAAACGTGTATTTAGGTCTAAGCTTCTAAGGGCTACTTGGTTACATGATTTTGGTTAAATGTTAAAAACATGAATGCATCTTATCTCTTGTGAACGAACCAAGCCTTGATCAAGACGTGGAGAAGTTGCACAAACATACTGATGATGATGGTCACATCCATTGAATGTTATAACAGGGTTGTTATTCTCTAGTGTTAAGAGCTACTTATAATTAACATTTCAGATCTCTTTTAAGCAACTCAAACTCTTTCCAGAACTCTCAAGGCTCTCATTTGATGCCACATTAGTCAGGATCATCTTCACCTGGTCAAATAAAACAAGTACTAAACACTTATTTGAGTATCTTGTCCAAACATTCTGGATACGGAAGCAGCCACAGAGACATCAGCATAAAACAGAATCCATGCTCCGTGTTTTTTTGTTACTCAGTATGAGAGTACTTTTCATATTGCAAAACATTTTCAAATTTAAAGAACATCCACTTCCTGATTTGAAACTGAACTGAGCATATCCCAGCATGCCGCCATCTGTATAGAGTCAGGCTGTGTTGGCTGGCAGGCACCATGGCTTCTTCCACCAGAGACCCAGAGGACTTCATTATACCTCCCTCCCCTCCCTCCACCTGCACTTCCCCATTCCCTCTCTCACTCCTTTCATCTCTTCTTCTCCGCCACACTTTCCCCCCCTGCAACTCTGCTTTAAATGTTCTGTCCTCCATCTTCGCTCTCTTTCTATCTTTCTTCTTCCCCGTTTTGTCTATAGTCTTCTGTCACTCTTAATTGATTTCAGTTTAGATACTGTAGTGGCAGTATTGCCCATCATAGAGTAGTGTACAAAATGCAAATAGGTGACACTTTAAAAGAAAAAAAAAAAGTGTCGTGAGTCAAGTTTCCATCCAAATGTAGCACAAATTTTAACAAAATTCGTATTCCAATAATCAATAAGTATTGTGCACATAAACAGTTGAGTGGATTGATTCTTCATTTGGGTGCCATTAACCAATTGCAAAAGATATGTATAAGATAAGTATAAGAGCGCCAGCCAAACCTCAAATGGAGGAAAACGATGTTAAATGTGTGATGGAAATAAGACATTTTTCTGTTTCATGTGTTAATTTCAAGATAGTCGGTCCACATATCTAATGTCTTTCTTCCACTATTTTTGTTTCACATGAATTGTTTTTAGGAATTTGACATCGTTACATTATATCTTTAAATCACAAGCTTTGTTGTAAGCTTGAGTACCATACCCTGTGTAGATCACGATTTATTCATTCATAAATCTGTTTCCATTGCACTTTTTCGCATTTTTTTTATCAATACACCAACTTTTCTACTTACTTTTGAATACCTGGCATTCCCACTCTGCTTTATTTATAAATAAATAATAATCATTTATAAAAATTCACATAAAAACAGTTGGAATAAAATGCTGTTACAGTACCGTGCGTCCTAATAGTGAAACCTTAGAGTTTAGCTTCCAGGGTCAAATCTGCCTACAAGAATAGAAATCTATCCGTCTCTATTGTCAAAGCAGCATCGTATTAAACAAGCCGATAGTATCAGTATATAATGTATGTCTCTCTCTCTCTGTCTCTCTCTCTCTGACCATCTGTCCTGGGCGTTCGCTGTCTGTGTGGGTTTCACACTTTCCCAGCTGGGTTCTGGCCACACTGCCTGGTATCATGTGAGGGAAAGACAAGTGGAGAGAGATAGACAGTATTTGGCAGCAAGAGAGAGAAGAGATTAAAGGCTGACCCCCCACCCTCTCTGGGACAATCAGAAGGAAGAATGTCACCTTGCCTGTAGTAACCTGTAACTGAGTAGTGCCCCCTCAGGTCAGTCAATGTATAATCTTGTCGAAATCTGATCCACATGTGACAGTTCAGTTAATGATTTGAGAGAACAAACAAACAATGATCAAATATCGATGAAAATAAAGGCAAAAAGGCTTCAACTACTTGTCTGTTTATGATTTTTAACTATTTTAGGAATAATTCTGTATTGTATACAATGTCTGAAAACCACTTATAAAAGTTCCCAGAGCCCATCATCATATTATTTGTCTAGATTATCTGAATGTCATGTTTTTCTTGATAAATTACAGTGAGTCAGTTGTTAAAACGATTGCAAATATTCAACAAATTGATCAGTTGACTAATCATTTCAGCACTAATTCAGATTTTATTGATCCAAAGGTGTTCTTGTGGATGAGCATTTTCTGATGTGTGTGGGCACTTGTTTGTTCGTGTATCTGATTTTTACACGTGTCAGAGACGCTGTGTGAGGTTTACAGTAAATGAAATGTTGTTGTGTTACTTTGGAAGAATGATGAATACACACACACACACACACACACACACACACACACACACACACACACACACACACACAGATACGTAGTGATAGACAGGCAGTCTTTAGAAACATGTATGTGGCTGAAATCATTTGACTCCACACTTATGCATGCGTAAACAAACACATAAATCATGGATGAACACATGCACACATACAGTACTCTGGATCAGCTGGTGGCTTGGCTTCATCCGTCTGGCATGGAGCAAGCAGATCCGTTCAGATCATTCACGGCTGACAAATGCTCTGATAGCTGTATGTATGTGCATGTGTGTTTGTAGGTGGGTGGGGGCAGGTCATACTGTAACACCTGTTCAGCAGGATCACTTACCTCCAGGGGGCTTGCCTGCATCCCAGCACACACACACACACACACACACACACACCCCTACACACACACATATATAGTCAACGCAGCCCAGTGGTTGGCAGAAAAAGCACCATTTGGGACGTTCACGCTCCAGTGTGCAATCTCTCTCTCTCGTGCGCGCACACTCTCGCTCTCTCTCTTTCTCTGCGTCTCATTTACCATAATACAATCTGGTGACATAATAGCACGTTTGATACTGCTGATGCCGTGATATGACACCATTGCAGCACAGTAATAACTGCAATACAAAAGAAAGCTTCAAATACAATTACATTTCAAACGTGTTGGGGACAAAAGTCAAATCAAAATCTGTCATGTTTTAAGAGGATGAAACCAACTTAAGAACAGGGGTAGGCAACCTGCTCTTCTTTAGCCCCTTGTAAAAAAAAAAAAAAAAAAGTCTTCCTATTGCGGAAGCACTTCCCGAATTCATGGCTGTGTCCTATCTTATTTTATATCTTATTCTAACTTAGGAAATCCTACCTAGATCGGTAAAATACATTCATTAATCAACTCTCATCCTGTCACGCCTGCATCTTGGTTTATCTGGTTATTTATACGTATATCTAAAATCAATTATTGAATTTTAATAAAAATTTCCCTCTATATTTTTCTAGTCTTGATTTTCTCTAGTCAGGCTGACTATGGATTTCAGAGGAAAATAGAAGATTTAGTAGTGAATGAACAGGTCAGTTTGCTTTTACAACCAAAGCAACCTAATAGCCAAGTTTTGAGATTTACTTGTCACAAAACAAATCAATTTTTTTTTTTTTTTTTTTTTTTTTTTTTTAACATGCATGGATAAGTAGATACAGTATATAGTTGTTTCCCTCTTGGATGCAACATCCTGACAGACAGCACCAGCACCATAGTCATGGTTGTTTTGACAGAACTCTACTCCAGATATGTGATCCTCACAGTCAATCCCCTCAGTGTGTGAGTGAGTGTGTGTGTGTGTGTGTGTGTGTGTGTGTGTGTGTGTGTGTTCGTCTGGATCTCACTGTGGTGAAATGTGATGCCCCTGCTGTCCTCTCCTCAACTCTCTGTGTGGGCTGCCACCACTCTGTGTGTGTGTTAGATGTCTGTTGCATATTATATGCAAGTGTGTATTCACAGGGAACATTATTGGAGAAATAAACAGAAAAGAGAAACAGGGGTTCAGAAGATGGAGGCAGACACACACCTAAATGTAGTATGAGTGTTAAAGTCTGAGAGGATTGGAGAGAGAGACTAGTTAAGTAAACACTGGAGAATATTCAGCCCTCTGTCTGTGTTGTTGAACTACTTAAACACACACTTTATTCATGATTGTATTTTGTTCTGTTTATTTTTCTGAAACAACAAATGACGACAATCATCTTGCGAAACACAATTACCTAGACAGCCATTGGTTTTCACCAATACAGTATCAAACTCATAAAATAACGGTTCACTAAATCTAATCAAGGAGTTTTTGTGTCTAAGTGCAACCGTTCAGCAAACTTTATTTTAAAAGTCTAACCAGACGATACATATTATTAGTTGCTAACTTGACCACGGACCATTGCACATACAAAACTAACCCCAGCAGGCTACCTGCAGTATCATAGTTTGAAGGATAGACCCGCTAACCAAGCTGCTGTATTTACAAAATGGAGTGAAAACAGGCTTATTCACTTTGGCCTTTTAGTCGGGTTGCTTAGAGAATTAATCTTTATTTGTTATGCTGATATATAACGGTGAGGTTTTTTATATTTTAACTGGAGAACATTATGGCCATAAACCTGGAACTAAATCCAAAACAGTATTGGTTACCAGAACCCAAACCTAAAAATGAGAAGGGACATAGTGTACAGGAAGAAAAGATGATAATAAGGTGTAGGAGGAAAGAAGAGCACATATAGATATGTATAGATGTTGAGAAAGATATACAAAGGAGGTGGAGAATGACAGAGCAGTGAAGAGAGAAAGGGCCGGAAATGTGGAGAAAGGAGGAGAATTAGAGAGCGATAGAGGTGGAGAGCCATAGTGTTTTCCCCCCATGTTGAGTCACTGATCTACATTCAATCTGCACTATGTGAATTATTGATTGGCCTTTAGCCAGCCTGTGTGTGTGTGTTGGTGCTGAGATGCTTTTGCTGAAAAGCACAGTGGTGGCGTTTTCTTTCTTTTTTTTTTTTACTCTATTGATGGAGAGTGAGGGAGAGATAGAATAGGGAGAATGGGGCAGATTGATGCAGACACATGCATGTGTACGCCCCATACACACAGTTATGCATGCACATGCACGCGCACACAAACAGGCTTGCAGGTGTCCATAAACACACACACACACACACACACACACACACACAAATTCATTCACCCACAATCACATTTACATTTTTCCGCTCACAGCATGCATACACATAAAAATGCATTTGAATACACACACACATAGAGAAAGACACGGAAGAAACCAACCTTTGAGGCAGGATTGATATCTAAATACCAACAGGGGGAGGGAGCTTTAACACACACACACACACAAGAGACTGAGCATCTCTAAACCAACACCCTAGTTTTACCAACCTTTCTTCTCAGGTTAAATGAACCAGTTGTACTCTCACTCCGGACTCAACTATTTCCAAACAAAGGGTAGTTCTCAGTTTGTGCGTTGTCCTAATGTTTGGATTCAGCATTTATTCAGTTCACCTGCACAACACATCTGAACTGGCACATCAAAAAATAGATGTTATTAGTAGGCATTGTTTCTGTAAGTGGGTGAGTTTCTATATTTGTCTCGTCTTCTGCTCACTTATTTGAATCTCAGGTGTCAAAAAGATGTCTTAGCCATCTTCGTCTTAGTCAGAATGCATTATGTATTTCATATTTACACTCAAAGCTGTGTTAGACCAGATCAGTTATTGCTTTGGGTAAACCAGCACTTTGTTTATAAGAACTTTGGTAGACTGTAGAACATGCTAAACATTTCCACTGGACAAACTTCAAATTTTATTTATATCCTGGATGGCCTGTAGTCGAGAGAGACAAGTAACTTGGAAAGAACAAGAGTGTTATGAAATGAAGCAAAAAGTACACCGTGTCCTAAAATGTTTATTTATATGCTCCACGCACAAATCTCTATACACTGTGCACTGTTCTGCTGTTGGTATGTTACAGTTAGAGCTGCAACGAATCATCAATCAATTTGTTTTTAACTATTAAATAGTCCAACAATTATTTTGATAATTGCTCATTTTGCTAATTATTTTAGTAATTATTTCCAGACATTTTTTAACACACTGTTGTACTGTATATAGATATAGTACAATCTGTTTACCATTCTGGACACACAGCTGTAGATTTCCACCAACAGTCCACCAATTAATGTTGAACAATATCGTATAATTTTGAAGCCATCCACAGTTCAGCCAAAGATAACTAACGCTCACCAGCTTATTATTGTTAATTCGAGAGGTTATTCCAAATCCGTAAAGTGCTCTTCACCATCTCTTCCAGTAGCCAGGTTACATCTCATTGTAATAAAACCATTTTGAAGAGAGAGGATTTTGTTTACAACCAACATTGTAGGATCTGAACCAGCAACCTTATAGCTACAACAAGATTCAAGGAATTGGGAAGGGTGAATTTCTGGCGCAGGGAGGAAGCTCCCCTCTATCCCCCTCCAGTCTGCTTCTAATAGTTATTTTGCCTAAGTAATGAATGGTGGTGTCGGGAAATGATCACCTTAATGATCGTAATTATTGTAATTGAGATGCGATAGAACATTATTCGAGGTTTCAGATAGATAAGGAGAAAAGTGGAGCGTGTTTGTGATGAGTGGGGTGTTCAGGGTTGAGTAAGGACAGGAGGAGAAGATGTAGAGAGTAGGAATGTTACAAAATAAAAAAAACAAAAAAAAGACTATGGATGCTCTCAGCTGCTCGTCTTCCTATCATTTATCTCTTCTTTGCCTCTCCAGCTCTTCCTGACTTAGCCACTCTCCCCTCCCTCCTCCTCCATCTCTTCCTCTCCTTACACCCCTCTCAGCTCTCTTCTGTTTTGCTCTCCTCACGTCCCTCCTCCACTCCACTCCACCCCCTCCATTTTACTCTGGCTGCTGTCGACTGCAGTGTTGAGAGCAGATCGGAGCGGAGAGAGGGAGAGAGGCAGGAAAAGAGATATGCAGAGAGAAAGAGAGTAACGTGTTGTGGAGGGGGGACGGAGGAGAGAAAAGAGAGTGAGAGAGACAGAGACAGACAGAGAGGGAGAGAGAGGAATGAAAGAGTAGTGACGGGCTCAGTGTGTGTTTGATCTGAGCTGGTTTCCTCCCCCCTGCAGCCCAGGGCGCCTCTCCCCAGAAACAGGGCCAAGTGCAGGCATCTGAATGTGTGTGTCTACACTACAGTCCGTGTGGGCAAATGTGTGTAGGTGTGATTGCTGCTCTCGTGTGTGTGCGTTCCTGTTTGTGTGTGTGTGTGAGAGCTTGGTGAGCGGGTGTATATCAGAAGCTAATTTGAAGCTTGGTTTTGTTTTGCAGTAGAGTCCCCAGCTGCTATAGGCTACAGTTTCCATTACCCAACATTCCTTGCTGAGTTAAGTACTGGACTCTATCTATCTATCTATCTATCTATCTATCTATCTATCTATCTATCTATCTATCTATCTATCTATCTATCTATCTATCTATCTATCTATCTATCTATCGGTGTGGTGACACATCAAATACTAACATTGCACTGCATGCGCTCACACCATATAGTATCAAATTTACTGTACGTATTGGACGATGGCACCTTGGTTATCTACACACTGAGTCAGAGTTAGCATAAATTCAGTCATGTTATTGTCACAAAATTTTAAAAATGATAATATCATAAGATATTATAAGATTAGTGCATATCAACTGTGCTACTCCTCCCGCAGTTTTTGTTGCACATACACAAAAAAGGTATCAAAACGATCAGCTCAGCCGGGAATCTAAGACTTTTCTAAGCGTTTCGGTTAGAAACGCTTACGGTTCGGCGTTACGGTTTGCCGATAAATCACCAAAAAACACGGCAACAAAATGAATGGGTGTGTATTGGAAGAATGTTCGAGAGCTCATCATCAGAACGTCATCGCTAGAGTGGAGAGGGTGAAAAAAATTTGTCAAAAAATACATTTGCAAACTGCGATTAAGGCTGCAAATGTCACTCAACAGAACTGATTACCACTCAAAACATAGGAAAATTCAAGGCGGTCGCAGTGATAGTAATTTTTATAGTTTTGGGGTCAGACACAAAGATGCGCCAGCAACTCGCATCTACTGCCCAATCTACTCCCATTTTAATTTCCAAAAGGAGCAGGGAGCACCTGTTTCTGTCTCTAACTCCCAAGGCCAAAGTTTATGCAATTTTCACCTGAAAATCGGAAAGGAAAATGTCCACGAGATGAGGATGCTGATGGTCATTTCGGCTTTTGGTTTGCGGCACACCTTCGAGGGGCTTCATTTAGAGTTTTTTTGTGGGGAGAGACACAGAGTGCGTGTGCACACCTGTTACTAATTACTTTGGCCTGCAACTGACCCTGGTTGCTAGGCAACCTCAAGCCTGCCTTTGACTAACTTTATTGAAGTCTCTGTATGATAACAATGACTATCAAGACTACATTTTTAATGTCGGCCATTTTATTCTTCTCTCTCGCAGACACAGACACAAACACATAGATAGAGAGACAGACACACACACACACCACACACAGTCCCTTCAAAATAAAAGACTTTGTAAAACTCTCATTAACAGACACAAGACCACACAAGCACGCACAAACACGAGACAAAAGTCTTTCAAAATAAGAATCCCTTCAAAATAAGAGCCCATTAAAAAGGCAATGATGACAAAGCTTGTTGTATTAATACTGAGTTTTCTGAGCAGTGTCAGTAATAATGTATGGGGGCGACGGGGCCAGAGTCACGCACACTCAAAATTTCTTTAAAAATGTTTCTATTTTAATTTAATTTTAACTGTTAGCATAACCTTTTTTTTTTTTTTACATGCTTGTTTAAACCTGTTTTTTCTTCTCACAAGATAAAATGTGCCACATGTAGAATATATGAATATTCAGTATATTGAGTTCAGTGCAAGACAGGAAAGACAGAAAGTGACAGGACTGTTGAAACCCTTTCAGCACATGTTTTGATAAAAGAAGAATCCAGGCTATGATAAATTTGTTTGGGAGCTTGGTGGGTCAAAGCTAACAGGGATTCAGCGTGTTGCTCAAGGGCACATAAGAACGGATGGCAGATAAGACTGAACTGTTGTGTTGTATCCGAACGACAGGTCTTATTAAAGATATTCAATGGAACTAAAACCATTTGCTACATTTAGCAATTCTCCAACCTGAAGAACAAAAAGATGATTTTCTTTTTGAATAGCATAACACAGCTTTGTTAAGCAAGTCATGGAGGCAACATCTTATTTAAATTTAGATTAGTTAGAAGTTAGAAAAGTAAAAATCCCATAATGGTAATGGTATTTAAAATATTATACAGAGATCCTAAATACATAAACAGATAAGCAGATAAGCTGTAAGCTATAACCCCCTTGCAGTTTTAGAGGCACTTCTGATGTCTTACTGCATAAAAAACTAAGAAAAAGCCCTTCTTCTCATTAACCTTTAATCTTGAGAACATGCATAGAACATCCTCTTTTGGTCGGAGCAGCCGTTTGGTCAGCGCTGTGCAAACTTAACACAGTGCCAGCTGAGAGTCTAGTCGAGCTGACTGAGACACTGCAGCATCAGCAACCTGCCCGTCAGCCTGACAATCAGTCTGCCACATTAGTGTGTCACTTCGCCAAGCCAGGGGATTGGTCCTGTCACTCTGAGAGGGTGGGCCCTGGGGTCACTCACGGCTGTCAATCAACATGCCCTGAGGCAAAGATGCTGAGGAGGATGAGTGGATAACTGAGAGGAGGAGAGTCGTGCTGTGACAGAGGAGAGGGACGAGGGACGGGGACAGATGGATAATTGACATGACACTTTAATTAGGTAAAGGGTAGTGAGGGCTTTCAGGGTGAATTTTATGGTGTGTGATGGGGTTAGACCAATATAATGGTTTGCCAATATAGTGGGCTGATTTAGGCTTTTAGTTAAATACTGGGCAGTGTTTTTTTTCTCTCTGACCACAACTGTAAAACATATAATTGAATTGTATTTTTACAGACCTTAATTATTCACAATGTAATCATCCCAATATACCTCCTAAAGCTGGAAAATTTGTGAATTAATCATTTTGTCAATTAGAAATTATGATATCATGAAACAATGAAAATGAACAAACACATTTAATCATTTAGAACAAAGATTTTCAAGAGCTCCACAACATCTGAGCAATTTCCATCAGCGGGTACTGTGAGATGTGACTGAAAGCAAAAAAGAAAAAAAAAAGAAAAGTCTCTTTGTGACATGAGGGTTGTTCTGTAATTTATCTCTACCTGGTTAGAAGTGGGAGATGGGAAGCCTGAAAGATGCAAAAGGAGAATAAGAAAATGGAGGAGGAGTGTTAACATCAGCAGCTGTTTGTCAACTCCTCCCCCCTGAACCCTGCTGTTGACCTCTTCGGTTGTCCTCCAGGAGAAGGAGAGGTCAAACAAATGTCCATCTGACCTTGCCCAACACAAAGCAAGGATCTCAATTTTGACAACAGAAGCTGTTCTTCTCTTGTTTGTTGATTGATCGGTAAAGTCCATGGTGGTATTCTATTTACTTGAGTGTAGAAAGGTGCCTGCATACTCAGAGGTCACTTTACTTAACTTGACATGTATTAAAAAAAAATGTCTCCAACCAAATGATAATGGAAGAAAGTATCAAAAATGTTGGATAAAAACTGGATGTACACCTGCACCTCAACATACTCTGCACTTGGTTTGATTGTGCAGCACATAAACAGAAAAAATCTACTTCATCTCTGAAAATGCGTAACATTACCAACAAACTACACAAGACAGAAGAGTGTTTGGGCAAAAAACACATTTATGTCACTCCAGAGGAAATACTCTGTCACCATGTTCCACTGTAATAAAATATGTGTGAGAATTTTATTAGTGATACCTAATTAAACTTTGCAGCATCAGTCTGGTGGACTGGATTGTCTCAGTCCTGTCTGCACACAGACTCTTATCTCAGTCTATCAGCAGGCCCGCTACATTAGTCAGGGTCGCGACGTCAATACAGCCTCAGATCTCAGGGTCAGAGGTCATCTGTTTGAACCAGAGAGGACGAGACGTCGATGTCATTAAGTCTCCAAGGACTCCTCCAATCACGGGGCTGCTGTGTGCTTGCGGCGATATAGAGTAGAGAGAACTGATAGAGAAGTAGATGGATATGACTGGGGACATTTGTATGTACAGTCTATTTTCTATCAAAATGTCAGTGTTTTAACCAAACAATACTCAGTTAGGAAGTTATTTCTTATCAAATTGTGACAATATCAAGGCTATTAGTGAGAGTACTATCTAATAATAGTTCATCTAAACTGAACGGTTAAATGTGACTAAATTAAATCTGTATCACTCAACATTGAACCTGGTGCATTTCAAGAAAATATGTTTCTTAACATTTACAAATTGTTCATATTTCATACCTTCACATTATGGTCCGGGTGTCTATACCAAATTTTGAACTACAGATCTATTTAGTATATATAAATAACCTATCTGACATTAATACATTCATTATTGATCCTATTATTTATATATGTATATTTTTATATGACACACGCACAAGCCTCTGATCTCTGTATGACCTTTGTTTACCATACAGTATATGGGCTATGCCGTTTAACTATTTCACTGTTTTGAGGTTCGCCCCTGAGCCTTCAAAGAGCAGCAGGTGCTGTCGAATGTCAAAACAGGTCAATTTTCACCCAAACAGTATGTAAGGGTTAAAGGTCCAGTGAGTAGAATTTAGTTGCACCTAGCAGTGAAGTTGCAGATTGCAACCAAATAAATACTCTCCCACGCCTCAACCTCCTTCCAGGCGTGTAGGAAAAACTCTGGCTGCCAAATTCACATAAAAAGCAAAAGGCCATATCTTGATCAGTGTTTGGTTTGTCTGTTGGCAGTTCAATATGACGGACTCCATGGAAGAGGAAGTCTAAGAATTTCAAATTATGTGGAAAAAACATTTTTGGATTCTTCAGACTTCATGATTCAGATCGGATTGACATGGCTGTTGCCTTGTTCATTCAGCTTGTTAGCAGTAACATCTTCACAGAAATCTTGATCAGGAAATGTTTTATTCAGCTGGACAATATTTGAGTGATTTCAAGAATTCTAGATGATTTCATGTCACAAAAATCTCCCTAATCAAAATCCTAACCCCCAAAACACAGCATAGATACTGTGGTGACTATCAATAATTATTGTCAACTAATGTCAGCATTTGACTACCGATGATCGTTTTTTTCCATTTTCAGGCATTTTAAGATAGTCAGCTCAGAACATGAACAGAAAAATCTGCAGACAGAAAAAACTTGACTCATTACAATGATAGCGAGACCTCGCCTTCTGTTAATGTGACTATTTAGAATCTGGCATGAAGAATTGGAAGAATACCACCGCTGATTTCAACCATGGTGGTCCAGAGCAGGGAGTGTATGTGTGCACACGGAGAGAAATCTGTGTGTATGTAAAATTACCAAGAGAGTATGTGTTAAGAGAAGGTGGAAAAAAAAGAGACAGAGAGGAGAGGACATAATTATAATTACAGTCTTTAATCCTCTGGACACACTCGCGCACACACTCGTATACACACACTGGGCGAGCTTTTAATTAACTATTTGGCGACAGGGGATTCTGGTATTGGGCTAATTATTTGAACCACACATCCCTGCACTCGTCTCCTCCTCTGAAACGCTTCCAAAGAGACAGACAGGTATTCCTCACTCTGAGCTCACCTGGTAATTGAAAGGTTTTGCGTGGAGATCAGTTCGCTCCGAAATCCCTTGAAGCCGAAGTCAAAATCATCGGGGACAGCGAGCGAACCAAAGGTAGGCTTCTTTTCTGCTGCAGACTTATCCACAGTGTAATACGGATTTAGTGTTAAAGGAGGACAAGAAGGCAGAATAACCAGCTGTCGTCTCCTTATTAAAGGTTTTTAAAGCTCCCCGACTTTATCCGAAGGCACAATTCAATTCAGTTTTAACATGGTTAAATCCTAAAAGGGATTTTGTTTGCAGAAAGGGTTTACAATAGAAATACAATATAAAACACAGTAGAACACCATACAGTCTAAATTAAACTGAGAAAGAAAATGAAGAATAGTTGAATAGTTACTCAATACTGTAGTGACAAAAATTAAAGGATCAGTGTGCAAGATTTATTGGCATCTAGTGGTGTAGCTAGAGGAGAATCTACGGTGGCTGTGAAATGTGGGAAAAAAATATGTAAGGCCCCATCAAGAGCCAGTGTTTAGTTTGTCCGTTTTGGGCTACTGTAGGAACATGGCGGACTCTGTGAAAGTGGACCCACTGCATCTGTAGATATAACAGGCTCAATCAAAGATAACAAAAACATAATGATTATTTTTATTATAGATTAATGAAAACATAGTTACAGTCATCCCTCGCTATATCGGGGTTCACTTTTCGCGGACTCGCTGTTTTGCGGATTTTTTTCTGTGTAATTTTGCATGCTTTTTTTTTTTACAGCGTACTGTACAGTATGAGCGCGTGTGTGGTTAGGGGTTTTACGGCCTTAAAACATGTATAATAATTGTAAAACTTACTTAGCGGATTTCGTTTATTGCGGGTTATTTTTAGAACGTATCCCCCGCGATAAACGAGGGACCACTTTATACATATTATATCTTGCCATATTCTGTAAATAGAGCCCCTTAAATCTTATACACTGGACTTTTAAGGTCAAGTGTACATTTCTAAATTAGCCACCATCATAAATGTTTTTAAAATTTTATTTCAGTAACTGGCATACATTTGAAAATTAATCATTTCGATGTAGATTCCTGTTTTGTAGTCAAAAAACACAGAGCAGTGCTAAGCTGTTAAAAGATTAAAGTTGCAGTGTGTCAGATTTAGACGTTTCAGACACCAGACATCATAGTTGTGTCTTATTGGCAAACTAAAAACTTAGATTAAACTCCCACACACAGAGCGACATCTTTAGCTGCTAGAGGTTTGATCTTCTAAAAAAATCTAAAAATATGTATTATTACTTGTTTGCATGACAGAACTTCAAATTAGCTTGAAAGCTTGGTGAGAGCCATAGGACTCAACAATCCAGACTACAGCCAGAGAAGCAAATGATGAGCGACTAAAGAAAGAGACTGAAAGCTTCAGAGAGTGGTATTGATTTTCAGTGGGTTCAGCACTAGAAGAATCGCTATGTCTTTACAGTCATTTGATTCATTGGTAATAATGAGAGATTTTAATCTTCTACTTCTTAATTCAAGGTAGTAGTTTCATTCGTTACACAGTATTGTAGTAACTGACATCATTTATATCATTTGGCTGCATGTTGCACAATAAATGCATGTTTTGCAATAATTTTACACAAATTCTACTTAAGTCATCTCTTTAATTTAAAGGTCTGTTATGTACAGTTTGTTCTCCTTTGACAGGTCTGCCAACATAAGAGAACATCCTTACTTTGGTTCAACTAGTAGGGTTTAGTGTCCTCCCTTTATGTCACCCACTGCTTTGTGGACAGGTTTGTGTGTGTAACTTGTGACTGGCTCTATTTTCAGGCAGGAAAAAATGGCGGCCTGCCTGGTCACAGTCTTTCTTGTGTTATGGCTAAACCGCAGAGTAAAATACGTTTCTAAAAAACATTTGTGGCGAGAAATAGGCAATGCAGTGACACAATCTTGATTCAGATTTGATCAACACTGCTGAGTTTGAGCCGGTGTGCTGCGCTGGACAGACTTACTGGGAATCACATGTCAATCATAAGGTAGCCACACCCTGAAGCATATGCTGCTATCATCTATTTTACTCTAAATGGGACCATAATTTACAAAGATGGAAGAAGACTTTAACCTAGCACGTGAGACCATAAACTTACAGTATGAGGAAACTATTTGCTTTGGTAATAAATTAAGTGAGGTTGGGATATGGAAAAACAAGTAGGGTCATTTTGATATTATATTGAATATAATCAGACTTCCTATTGGCAAACAAAGTATTTAGGTTTAAGATACTTCTGCATTGGCTTTGCTTCTTTTCAGACCCGGAAGCTCTGTTCAGTGACATGTACTGTTACTGTATGATCACTGATTGGAATAAAATACAGCTTTGATTTATTTATTTTTAAGCCATGAATAATTGAATATACATATATTGTGTGGAGATATTAAATATTACATGAAGAACAAAGATGATTTTGTTCTAGTAAACATCAAATATCTGTCTTCACTCTTCATCAGTGTCTGTGGGTGTGTTTTTTTTTTTTTTTTACACGTCTGATTGTGAGTGTCCATTAATGTGTCTGTGTAGGTGTGTGTACTGTATGCATATGTATATGTGTGAGTGTTTGCTGGTGGAAGCAGCAGTCAGGTGGATGCAGTCTGTTTCTAAATCAGATCTCTGTGTGATTCACTGGGTTGATGAGTCACCACAGCAGCACGGGCATAACCAGCCTTGTCTTCCAATACACCCCCCTAACACATGTACACACACAGAGGCACACACGGATATACATATTTAGTACTGTGTAGCTATGGTTCCCTTTGTTTGTTTCCAATTGTACATGTATGTGCCGTTTTAGTGTGTGTTTTCATACATACTCAAGCTTGTGTGTAGAGGTACTGTACGTATGCAGGTGTGTGTGTGTGTGCTTGTGTGAGTGTAAGTGTGAGTACACTAAATAATGGGATAGTGCTCCGTTCTGCAGATGTGATTTGGTGACTAATGTAGAAGCTGCTGATGTCATGTGTTTGCTTCTCCTCGCTGCTGAACTCCTCATTTCCTGGACATTCATCATTTATCAGCCAATCACCTTGCATACACACACACACACACACACACACACACTCATCTATATACCAGCTCAAAGATGCAGGCAGTACAATATACAGGATATAAGCTATTGACATATCATGACAAGTATTTAAGGAACTGTGAGGAATGAGGAGGGGCAGAAAGACGCACACGGGAGAGGAAACGAAGGAAAAAGGAAGGAGAAATCGTGTGATGGATGTGTGATTCAACAAAGCAGCATACAAGAAAGTGACTGAGAATGTGTGAAATCAAACTAGTAACAGTAGTGGTACTACTAGTAACATGTATCCACGTTGTGTAGCCTCCGTCTGCCTCTAGACAGCTGAGTGTAACTGGATCATATTGATCTGCGTGTCAGACACACATGGATCCTCCAACAATTTGCAGTTTACATGTGTAGTCGGATTGAATTTGGATCAAGTAAAAGTGCATAAAAGCAGGATTGTTCTGGAGAAATACACGTTATCAGCCAAAGCTGCAGAGCGAAGAGTATCCCATCCCCGCAGACCGTGTTTACATGGACTCCTATAATCCAACTATTGACCTGATTCTGAAAAAAAGGCTTAAATGGTTTAGTTGCACTGTACCATTCATATTCTCGACATACACATACTGCTACAGAGCCCAGCCTGATGAATGGCTTCAAATGATCCTTACAAGTTATGTTACAACATTTAGTGTCTCACTCTTAATTTTTCATGTTTCAGCACATTAAGTCAGACCAATCTGAAAAATCCCGGATTACGATCAGTGACTACATTTTTGTTAAATTTGAGAGCCAACGATGCTTGATTAATAATTCTAGAAGATCATCTATCTTGACATATTCAAGCCAGAAAATATCGACGTGGGCAAATAGCAAGACTGGGAAAGGGGCAACATCCTTGGCTCGGTGTGATACAGAAAAAGTTCTAAGAATCAAACAAATGCAATCTGAAACTTAGCTAATTAAAAAATAAATCAATATAGCTGATGATTTTTAGGAGCCAGCTTGTAGTGGTCAACAGTGCATGGAACTACTTACTTCTATGCTGGCTCCGGCTTTCGATAATGGTAGCCACTTATTTTCTACAACCAACTGGTTTGAGTTGCATGAGACTGGGTAATGAGACCAGATGCATGAGATGGGTGATCCATCACAGTGAACAATTCTCCCCTATTTCCTATTCTTTTCTTTTTACACCAAGTTATGCAATTGCTTCGTTGCTGTATTCCAAAAATCTAAGACTTAAATGTTCATTTTAGGAAAACCTTTAAGATGGTTTCAGACAGCCAGCAATTACCATCACAGATACCACCTAGCAATGTCAATAATCTGTGTTTTGAGCACAATACCATCACAGCGACTAGCGACTATCTCCAATCCTACAAGCTATCCTATAATCATCACATAAACCATGTTTTCACTTGAAATAGAGGAAATTGGTAGCAATATGGCACAATTATTATGGCTAACTAGTATCATACTGTAAACATTGTTTATTGTATTAAAATGATCTGTAATTAAAGCTGTCTTGGTTGATCTGCTGTCTGCTGGTAAAGCGGTCTTTATAGCAGTCGTCTTTCAGGCACCTTAAATAGTAGAACTGACCAAATTCATATACCCTTTACCTGATGTCATTGTCCTGAGGTCACTGTTAGACTATTTTTACCGTCAATCAGCATTTACAGTGCGTCTAATAATTTAAAATCTGAAACTGCTCTTAAAGAGTGTCCCTCTGATTTAAAACGCTTGAATATTTGTTGTAAACGTGCCCAGAAGCACCTGTGCCATCATCATGTGCATCATCTTCTGCAGAGTTTAAGCGAAAAGTGCATATTTGTATGTGTGTGTGTGTGTGTGTTTGTGTACGTTTGTGTGTACGTGTGTTCAGCAAGTGACAGGGGAGGAGGGGATGTTCAGAGATTTGTGGCTAAGGTGAATGTTGTGTGTGGGTGTGTGTGTGTGTGTGTGTGTGAGAGAGAGAAGACAGAATACTCGGTCATCAGTTCTCGTGACAGTTTTACGGCTGCTGAGCTAGCAGGACGCCGCGGGATGTTAGTTAGCCCACCTATTCACACATCAGACCTGTGTGTGTGTGTGTGTGTGTGTGTGTGTGTGTGTGTGTGTTTATGTGAGTACTTGACTGTGTTGGATGCTGATTCCTCCGACTGCATCTCCATTGACATTCCATCGCACCTCATTGACTTTGACTTTTTGGTGTCACTCCTTTAGAAAAACAAAGAAGAGGCTTATTCTAGTATTGTCCACCAAAATGTATAAGACATATTAGGAGACTTTAATTGTAGACAAAAAACAGCCTCTTTGCACTTACAGCAGCCTGTATAGACAAGAAGGCAATAAGGCAGAACACGCTTAGACCCTACAGCTAAATGCCATACATTAACACTCATACGCTACGTCAGCATCATGTCTCATTTCACTTTTTATACCATTGTAGTTCTTTTGTTATACTATGCTCAACAATTCTTCAGGAAATCAATTACATTCATTGCCCTGGGGCAATAGTAGCTCAGTCCATAGGGAATTTTCTTGGGAACCAGAGGGTGGCCAGTTCAAGTGCAGCACGTACCACAGTATGGAGTCTGGACTGGTGCCAGCTCACCTCATGTCCCCATTGAGGTATTAATGAAGTAAATCGTCCTTTTCTGGTGTGTACTTGCAGCAGTTACAGCAACAAACCACCATAATGTACCATCATGACACGTACAGGACCAGCAGAAAAACCTGCTGTGAATCATTTCATGGTAAAAAAACATCCACTGTGTTGTAGATAGTACTCATGCATTTGTTTGTTTCACTAGGATTTGCTGAACCTACCCAGAATGTATCTTATCGGGCTGCATATTCTCAAAGATAGTGAGGGTTTCTTTATGAAGACGGAGACATTGATTTTGTTGCACAAGCAATCGGATAAAATTTTATGGTAGATTATTATACACTTTTTTTTTTCTTTCTCAGACTTTGGTGCACTGTAGAAATCCAAGCTGACCACAGCTGCCGTTCTCCATGAAGGAATAACACTTTTCAGAGCCACCTTTAAAGACCGGAATGATGGACGTTCATAAAGCTGAACCAGTTTTCAGTGTATAGCGGTCATGCCTGGCCTATACCTGACCTGTTTCATAAGTTTAGTGTTATTTGTAGACTGATACAATCTCCTTCTGTTTTTCCTGTTGAAGTGTCCACAGCTGCCATTTAGACAATCCACTTGGTATTTTCAGTAGTTTAGCTGGTGGCTCACTGAGCATGCTCAAGGCTCACGCGCATGCACACACACACACACACACATGCGCACACACACATATGCACGCACACACTGCAGCTGCTTCAGCAGAACTCAAATGGAAATGGTACATGTAGCTCTATGTGTGTGTGTGTGTGTGTGTGTGTGTGTGTGTGTGTGTGTGTGTCTGAGCCTCTCCTCGTCTGCTGACAGTAACCTACTTTTATGGAGCCCACTCATTCAGAATGATAAAAATACTGCAATTCTCCCTCCTCTTCCCCCTCTCTCTGTCTATCCTTTCTTCCATCTCCTCTTCCACCTTTTTTACCTTCCCCCCTGTCCTTTACCCCCATCACACTCCCTCCGTCTCTGCCTTGTTATGCCCCCGTTTCTTTCGTTTTCTCAGTGTCTTCTTGCATTTCCCCATCTTTCCCTCCTCCCTTCTTTATTTACTGCTCATGCCCATTACTCCCTCTTCACTTCCCTTTCTCCGTACCTCTGCATATCCTTCATTAACTCCCATCTCTCCATCCATCATTCCTTCGTTGCATTCTCCATACCATTCTCATTTGTTCCATCTTCACTTCGTGCTTTACCTTTAAATGCTCTTCTTCCTTCACCCTCTTCCTCTATATCACCCACATTCTCATACTTTTATCCCCCTTTTCCTTTTCATCCCCCCATCACTTCTCTATTCTACACTTAATCATTCACCATCTCTTTTTCTTTTTATTCTGGTTCCACCCTTTTCTCATTTTTATCACGTTTTTTTATTTGTCTTTCACTCACTCTATTTTATTCTCTTTACTCTTCCTCTCACTTCTTCCCGTCCTGGGTGAGATGCTGATGCTGCAGCCGTCAGCCTGGCTGAGTTAAGATCGTATGATGGAGGGAGCGAGAGTTAAAAAAAAAAAAAAAAAAAAAAAGGAGCAAAGGATGGAAAAGAACAGGACAGAGTATCTTCGGGCACAAGTGGTCCAGATTAAGAGGAAAGAGAAAGAAGTCTTAACTTAGAATACCGTGAGACAGAGAGGGAGGGAAGATTAAGAGAGAAAATAGGAGGGATGTGATGCCTTTGGATAAGAGAGACAGGGTTAGAAGTGGTAACTGATGGAGAATTTTATTTTAAGTCAAAATTTAAGTCAGAATTTATTGGATTTAACACATAATGTAAAAAAATAGTACAGTAGCAATCATTTAAATGAGTACAGACCACTTCTTTAAATGTTTTGTTTATGATTATAACAACTAGAGATCATATTCTTCCATATTTACAACATTACTGGTTGTTTTGTTCTGTCTGGTGATTTCTTACTGTTCACCGTTAAAGGCAGTTGTTAGTTTGTTCTGTACTGTAGAGAAATCCTTAGTTTGTTTTTTCAACCAAACTCTCCAGTAGCTGATTTAGTGTCATCTTTTAAATTGGAGACCTCAGTTCTGCGTTGGTAAGACAAGTGAGTTTTTTTGTTTGTTTTGCTTTTGGGAACAATTAATACCAAAAATATGATTCAGGATACGTCAAATTTGAGAGAAAATAAGAAGCAAAACTTTCCGTCCTCTTCAACCGATACATTTACCAGCCGCCACATTTAATAATTCAGAAGACGACTAGATTGTTAAAATAGAACAGGACTCCAGATGATGGTTGACCTACAAAGGAATCTGCTTTAGCAGAGTTTACCTGCCAGACTCAAAATCAGCAAAGCAGTGATGGCTGCTGGGAGTTTCATATGTAAGGTGAAAAGGGAGATTAGCTTTAGGTTTAGTCACTAACAGGCTGATGTTGAGCTCAAGCTGAATATTAACATTAACATTTGTTTTTGTTACACATTGCAGACTCTTCTATGGTCTCTTTCTTATTTGCCATATGCACAGTTACAGTTGAAGATGAAGAAAATGTAATTCTTCTGCCCTTCCTCCAAGAATTCTCATATTTTAATCATGTCTTCTAATTGATAAATGTGTTTATTGCTGTGCAATTAAAATCTAGACTGATCTAATCTAATCTGATGTGATCTAATCGAATCAAATCTAATTTCTGGATTTAGTGATTAAAGTGAACTAAAGAATAGAGAAAATTGTTCCAGGATGACTTCAGTGTTCTCTGGGATTAGGATGAAATTTCAATAAACGCTGTTGTGGCATTCTGTCATGTTGAAGTGGGCGGTTTTACACAGAAGCCCAGCTGAAGTCATGATCTGAGCTGGTTCAGCAGTTATACAGTATGTATTACAATATGTGTGTGTATGTGTGTGTGCACACAGATGTCACACCCTTGAGATAAGACTCTTTCCTTGAGTTGCGTCATGGAAGATGTTGCAAGTGTTACTGTGTTTGTGTGTGTTCTGTGTGAATAATTTGTTTGTGTATGCATGTGTGTGTGTGTGTGTGTATGACTTTTTATTTGTGTGTCACTAGGCATGTGTTTGTGTGTGGTTTCCATTTAGTTTGAAAATGGTGGATACAATGGTTCAGCTCAGCCCAGCAAGAAAGGAGAGAGTGATGGACGATTGTGTGTACGTGTGACTGTGTGTGACTGTGTGTGTGACTGTGTGTGACTGTGTGTGTGTGTGTGTGTGTGTGTGTGTGCGCGCTACAGAGGGAGAGAGAATCTATGCAGTTCTCATTACCAGCCTGCGAAGTGGCACAGCAGATATTCGGCAAAAAAACAAGCTTCTTCCACAAATCAAAAAGAGCTGGGGTCAGGGGAAAGAGAGGGGGAGAGAGAGAGAGAGAGAGAGAGAGAGAGAGAGAGAGGGAGGGAGAGACGCACCCTTTTATCTTTCACATGTCTATATATAGCGGTTCATGGAGGAGAAGAGTGGAGCAGGATGGGAGGGAGGAGGGGAAGCGGAGGTAGAGGAGGAGTGGATGGAGAGAAGGCAAGATGGCTGAATAAGAACGGAGAAGAAAGATGTAGAAGTGATTTTCAGTGATTCTTAGGGTGTGAAACAGAGAGCGAGAGAGAATGAGAGACCAGAGAGCAGGAGAGGAGGCAGATTGAGGGATAAAGAGGAGATGGAGATAGAAAGAAGGTGAGAGAGGAGAAGATGAACATTTCAAGCATGTTTGGAATACCACGTTGTTTGCAGCTGCAAAAGCTGCAGGAGACAGTGTGAAAATGTAAAACTGAAATGAGAGCAAAATAAATAAAGCGCAGCGTTAGTTCAGTGCTTGTAGTAGCTGATTGGCTGATCAGTTATTGGCTCATTCACAACTGTGTGGCAAGTAATTAATGCAGGTGTACAGGATAGACATCTTCCTCCAGCACCACATCCTCCTTCTGCGGTATGTCTTCTTGTTGATTTAGCAAGTTTTCGAAAAAAAAACAACAACATTATTTCATATGATTAGACTGTAATCAGACTATAAAATCTCATTTAGACCTGGTCTGACTTAGGCTTGGGTTTCAGATACCAGGAAGTGAGTGAACCTGGGAAAACCTCTTTCGAATAGCTATTGTCTTCTACATCCAGCCATGGTATTATTATTCAGGATTAATGTTGTCAATTTCTTATCACCTTTTTTGAAGACTATATCTACCAGAAGTATCTTTACAGTTCCCCCTTTATTTTACCACACCTAAAATCACAGGTGGAGAGGTGTGGTGGTACTGTACTTGTGACCACACCCAGCGGTAATGTAGCACTGCACTAAAAGACAATGTGAACTGCTATAGCACGCAGGGTGGTTGCTACATGTAGATGGCACCACAAGCAGAATAATCAGACTGAACGAATATGGAACTGTCATAGTTGCATCTCAGCCTAAATCTGCAACTCTCTCTCTCTATATATATATATATCTTATCCATTTGCACTTTGCATTCAGTCTCAGCACACTTTAAACGAGAGTGAAGAAAATGCAAGTGAATGAATCTACAGAACACCTTAATTGCCTAATCGCTGTTAAGATTTGGAGGGTATTTGACTGCGTATGTACCTGTTTCCTGCTATTTCCAAGCTCTGCATGTTTCGTGAAGGAGGATGGAGGGAGAAAGAGAGAAGGCGAGAGAGAGAGAGAGGGAGAGAGAGAGACAGCGAGTGCTTGCGTCACTCCCATAAAGGAACTGACTCTTGCTGAGTCGAGTGCTACACAGTTTCATTTATTTGATAAAGCTTCATTTGGTGTGATTTAAAATCTCCCCCTCATCAGGCTCGGCTCCCCTAAAGCACAGCCTCAGCGCCACGCCAAAATGCCTCATCAGCTGAAAACACACACACAAACACACTTGGGTGAACACACACACACACACACACACACACACAGAGCCTGCGTATATACACACACATAGAAGCTGGTACACAAGGACATTTTTCACAGGATGACTTGGGCTGAAGCATATTTAAATAGGTGTGGGTAGTTTTGCAGAGTTTGGAGTGTGTAGACAGAGGAGGAATTATTAACAGGTAGATAGTTCATTGACCTCATGGAGGAATTTCTTCACTACAGCAACATTAAACTGGAAACACTGGGACAGGTAGTTCTTTTTAAGGATATTGGAGCAGCTTTGTGCAGGTGCGAAGGTAGTTGTGTATAGTGTATAGTTTTTTCTTGTGGTACTTGAGGAAAATTGATACATATCTTGAAATTATAAAACAAATAATCCAAGTGATCGCGTTCTGGACTGTGGACATTAAAATGTAGACATAAATAGAGCACGAGGCATGAAGGCCCATGCCTGGTCCTGTTTTAAAGCAGGATTCATGAGTGAAATGCATGCATATCCCCCTTAAAAAGCCAAATACACTCACCTTTTTAGTTTGCCTTCAGGTAGTTAGCCAATATTCAGCCAGTGTATTTCAGCGTCGGCATTCCCAAGACCTAGTTTTGATATACTAGCTGAAACGGCTAAACTGAAATATGCTGAATAGTCTAGTATTTTTTAGCTAAAAAAGGCTAGACTATAAAGGTGTTTTAAGGCGTTTTTAGTGAGCCTAAAAGGGCTGATGGATTCAGTGCATTTAGCTACCCTTTTTTTTAATATTATATACTGCAGCACTCAAGCTACATGCTGTATGTCTATGTTTTCATAAGCAAAAAACCCTCCAAAAAGTGGTGCCACTTACAATATGTAGTAGCTACAATGTAATAGTTTCATTGTGTTGCAGTTTTAAGTGAATTAATGATAAATGAGTGAAAGGGTGTAATATTATGTAGGTGTATCTGTGTAGGTGTAACGCGATGTTTTATTGGCTGAAGTTATAACGCTGTCTTTG
>NC_040020.1:31459199-31465301 GCF_000972845.2 Larimichthys crocea | reverse complement strand
CAGTGTATTTCAGCGTCGGCATTCCCAAGACCTAGTTATGATATACTAGCTGAAACGGCTAAACTGAAATATGCTGAATAGTCTAGTCTTTTTTAGCTAAAAAAGGCTAGACTATAAAGGTGTTTTAAGGCGTTTTTAGCGAGCTTAAAAGAGCTGATGGATTCAGTGCATTTAGCCTATTTTTTAATATTATATACTGCAGCACTCAGGCTGCATGCTGTATGTCTATGTTTTCATAAGCAAAAAAACCCTCCAAAAACGGTGCAACTTACAATATGTAGTAGCTGCAATGTAATAGTTTCATTGTGTTGCAGTTTTAAGTGAATTCATGATAAATGAGTAACTGTGAAAGGGTGTAATATTATGTAGGTGTATCTGTGCTATTGTTATGTATGATAGAGGCCGGCACAGTAAGGTATGGCCCATCTAACACCTAACGTGATGTTTTATTGGCTGAAGTTATTGTGTGTGTGTGTGTGTTTGTGTGTGTGTGTGTGTTACTTCAGTTTGAAATGGAAATAACATTTTACATCCATAATTACTACTTAATAATAAAAATTCATAAAGTTATGTAGTATTGGGTGTCATAGACAAAAAAGTTCAACTTGCTTTCCAAGTCCAACAGATTCATTTCCACAGTGGTATAAGGTATTAAAACACATGTGGGATGATAGCATTAAGTTGTACTGAGATAGAAGAGGTCACAAGATGCAGATGTGGAGTAGTAATTAATTAAATGGTGTTTTAATGCTTAAAGGGTCAGTCCGCTACAATCACAAAATTACTAGATTTGCTCAATTTGAGTAGTGGTGTGCAGCCATTTTGAAAAGGAGCTTGTGCATAAATACCAATCATCTCTCCCTCTCTCTGTAATAACTTAATACACTTGCTGGCAGAATTATAGTGTGTGTGTGTGTGTGAGAGAGAGAGAGAGTGTGTATACACAATAATAGGCAATGGAGCAACACAATATTGCTGATGTGGGTATTTCTTTTCTCCCTGTGTGTCTGTCTGTGTGTGTGTGTGTGTGTGTGTGTACTAAAGCATTACCTGTGCATATCAGTGCATTAGTTAGTGTAATAATGTATGCTTGTGTGTGTGTGTGTGTGTGTGCGTGTGCATCTGCATGTGTCATCCTGTTTGCATACATGCTTTTGTTTGTGTGTGTGTGTGTGTGTGTGCGTGTGCGTATGTTTAATTGTTTGCTTTGAGTAGCCGCCTGCAGTGGAAAGAAGAGATAAAGAGTGAAAGGAGGAGAGACAGTGTGTTTTTGTGTGTGTGTGTGTGTTTGTGTGTGTGATGTGAGGTCAGTGTATTTGGCAGGGCATGGCTTGTTTGTGGCCATCAGAAAGCCATTTTAATTAACGAGAAAGGAACACACACACATTTTTGCAGTGCTCACCAATAATACTGTTGCCAAAAATTTCTGCTCTCTAATTGCTTCCGATTCACCTAATCTTTCTTTCTCTCTCTCTCTCACTCTCTCAAAAAAAGGAAAGAACAGAATGAAGTGGGAGACAGAAAGTGAGGAGAACATGGAGGATTTTGGAGGAGGCAAGAGAGGGATGGATGGAGGAAAAGAAGTAATAGAGGAAGAAAGAAGGGGTGAGAAAAGCGAGTAAGAGAAAGAGGGTAGGGAGGTGTGTGAAAAAGGAAGAAATTGTGAGAGAAAAAGGGTGAAAGGAAGAAAGGAAAATCGATAAAGATAAGGAGGAGTAGGAGAAGACAAGACAGAAAGAAAAAGAAGCAGAAAGAGGACAAAACAGAGAAAGAGCGAAAGCAGATAACAGATATAGAGAGAGACTGCAGGGAGGTGAAGATGTGGGAGGAAACGAGAGAGAAGGACACACACACACACACATAGAGGGAGTGTTACCTCCTGCTTTCAGCAGGTTGTTAGGCCAGCAGAGTGTGTGTCTGCTGAATAATAGATGGTGTAGCAGACTAGCATGTATACACACACACACACACACACACACACACACACACACACAGCATATGTGGGCTGCATAAGGTTACTGTAAATTGATTTGCAACAAAAATCCAGCAAGTTGTTCACAGTGTGGTTACTTACAGTGCAAAAAAACAAACACGGGTATAAGGTATTAACAACATTTCCACTTTTGCATATGCAGTAATACATATCCTACAGTCAGAAACTGGTCACAATTAGTCCTGTCCACAGGATGGCAGAACTTCAGCAGTGTGCTTGCTCTGCATTTTCTACCAGATGTTACAGTAAAGAAGAAGTTGCATCACAGAATGTTTGTCTGTTATAACTTTATAGTCTTGACTTGAAGTTCTTAAACTTTGAGGCAAGAGAAGGCAAAGTGGCTTTTTGAGAACACCCCCATGACCGTCGCTGTACTTTAGTTTTTGTTTGTTGCTATCAGGATTAATACACTCATTCTAACAACCAAGCTAGAATCACAGCTGGTGTAAGTCGAAGTTGAGTCTAACAAGTCTAAGCTGGGATTCAGACAGAAAACAACTCTGCATTCAAACGGATGTGGACTTGTTCTTTAAGGTAATGGTAAGACATGAAATACGATCTAGGAAGTCTGTTTGAGTACAGATTAATGCTGTTAAAGGTTTATTAGACTCCAAAAACACTACTTAAAGGTTTGTAATGCTCACAGACAGGATGTTCCAGCTCTGTAAAGTCATCACAGCGGCAAATGCTTTTCTTTTGTCACGACAAAAGCGAGGTAAATAGTAGAAACACACTTCTCCTGTCATTTTACGACATGTCTTTCATTCAAAGTTGTCTTTGTCGTGTTGGTCTTCTTTTGGAAAGTTGAGACCAAGTCCCTTCATAATTACATTTATACCATTTTAAAATTTGAGACTCAACTTAAGTGTTTGGGAAGTCACGTCTCACAGAAGTTCAAGTCTCGAGTTCTCGATTTTGTGACTGAAGTCTGATTTATGTTCTTGCTTGTGTCTACAGCTCTAGGATCAAATAAGCCTTATTTGAGCATCATCTGTGAACAGTTACTTGAGTGTTAAATCTGAATGAGTGGTTGAGATTCACATTATATTGTTATAGTGTATATGTATTTTATATTATCAAGTTTTCTGGATTACGTGACAAACAAACATACTGACAGATTGCTCTTTTGTGAACTGCAGAAGACATTACCTCTATGAAGGGTATAGGCAAGATTTAGGGTGCATTTAACACAAGAAATTACACGTCATTTTAAGAACACACTTAATAAACAGTGTTTTGTTTTCTAGTAATGTTGAAACAAAATGCATTCTTCAGGTTCAGGTACATTTTGTTTCCACCGCGGCATCTTGCACAAGTAGGTGCGTGTGCATTGTCTGCCAGCCAGCATGTGCAGTCGAGTTCAGCTTCGTCTTGTTAGTGTATACTCCTCAGACTGACCTGTCTGATCCGCTCACATCAACCAGCAGCCTCTTATCCCTCACACACACACACACACACACACAGAGGCCGTCCTCCGGCCATAGTGTCAATGTCAACGTTGCATCTGGTAAACACGACAATAGACACGTACTCCCACCACACACACACACAGACACACACACATACAGGCTAACAGGATAATGACTGGCCAATTAGGCACAGGCTTGATCTGTCTGGATGTATCCAGTCATCTTAGCCCCTCCAGCGGCCATTACTCAGGCATGGACACACACACACACACACACACACACACACACACACCACAACACATAGAAACGCACTTGACTGGATGGAGCGCTGCGAAAAGCTGGCTTCTCCACCAGGCGACCTCTGTGAGTCAGGCTGTGTGTGTGTGTAGAGGTTTTTTTTTTCTGATTCAGGCTGCAGGAGTGCAGAAGCAGAAATATGTAATGTGGTTGTGCTCACATAGTTGACCAATCTTTTGTGTGTGTAAAGTGTTTTAGTTTGTCTGAGTTTTAAATGTCTAAAAAAAAAGAAATCCTGAGGAATTTCCAGCTACATACAGTACAGCAGTGACATCCATGTAAAGGGACGACAAGACTTAACACAGAGTGAGTTTACACTTGTCAACTATTGTAAAGTTCAAGCAAAGTTTAGTGTTTTTACAAAGACCTTCAAATAAACTCTCTGGATATAAGTAACAATATTTATTGCAGAAAAACCAGAGACACCAGAGACCAGAGACTATTGTGTTATGAACTTCAACATTAGAGAATCAAATGGACTTTTAGGGTCTAAGAGAATACCAAACAAATTATTGAATACAGTTTTGGAAATGTCATAACTCGTTGATCCAAAAGTATATAAAGTAGTCATTTTAAAAATATGTAATTTCACCTTTATTGGACAGTTTGTTATTATACATGAAAATATATGGAGAGAAAGAGGAAGAGAGAGGAAAATGTCACAAAGGCCTGACTAGAAGCTTCTAACGGTTGCTAGATCTCTCCAGTGAATAATTACAATACCTGTATATTAGGTGTCCGTGTGTGTGTATGTGTGCTACTTTGTGATTTTGGCCTTAACTCCAGCTGCACTCCGTTTGAATGGATGATCCTCACCACCATCATTGCAAACTGCATCGTACTGGCTCTGGAGCAGCATCTTCCTGATGGAGACAAGACACCTCTGTCTGAACGACTGGTAACACTAACACACACACACACACACACACACACACACACACGCACACACACAAATTAGTTTATATAAGCATAAATTTTGTAAAGAAAATGCTATTTTAAGTGTGTTTCTATCCACTACTGTTGTGCTGATATTGTTGATCCTGTGAGATAAGCAGTAGGTGATGCTACTCATTAAATCATTACAGAACAAGAGGGTGCAACAAGATGACGATTAATTTGCTGTAATGGATTGCACTTTGTCACATTTTACTTTTATCAATACACCAACTTTTCCTAGTTTTCTAAGCCAAGCGTAAACCATCCTTGTAATATTACGATTTTTTTTCCTTTTCTGCGTTGAAAGTGCACACAAAAACAGGGATGAAAGAGCACATGTATAGTATAACCAGTACGTGCACAGATATACACAAAGGCTTGCAAACACTGAAGTCACTTAGAGTAGAACCCACCAAATGTACATGTGTAGCACACACAGGCCCAAATAAACACACAATGCACAGACTTGTTGAAATTTTATCTCACACAAGCTGCCAGTTTCTGTATCGTATCCGATAAAAAGTGACAGCTTTCATTCTCATCATGATATCAGTTAGTATTCGTTAGTCATATATAAGTACAAATTTCCCAAATGAAGAACTCCACGTGAGGAGAAAATGACCCACAATCTGCCTACCGCTGACACTTTGCTTCTTTTTCTCTCCTCACCTTTCCTTTCAACACTTTTTACTTTCTTCATCAAATCTAATCTATCCCGTTTCATACTTCTCCCTTTTCATTCTCCTGTCCTGTCCTCTCCTCTCGTTTCTCACTTGCAGGAGGAGACAGAGCCCTACTTCATAGCCATCTTCTGTTTTGAGTCAGGGATCAAGATCCTGGCTCTGGGTTTTGCGTTACATAAGGGCTCCTACCTGAGGAATGGCTGGAACGTCATGGACTTTGTGGTCGTGCTCACTGGGTGAGTCCACAGTAATATCTCATAATGCCAGCTTGACTTCAACTACTTTCTTGTTTTTTTTTTTTTATTTATTGTTAATTTACGTACCCTGAAGGGAAGTATACTATTTATACTATATAATACTTTTTTATGTTTTTTCTCAGGTTATTCACATTTGTTTTATTTTTATGTTTTTATTATTGTCCACATGTAACCAAATGTGTACCTTACTTGTGTTTCTATGGCTACCTGCTGCACTCTAGCACTGGGTTAGTTAGGGTAATCAGGTCAGCTTGAAGATTTTTTATTTTTTCTAAATGTTTTCTCTGACTTGACTGAATAATTTGTGATACACCACAAAACCAGAAGTGAACCTTTCTGCTACAGTGCCACTGACATTTGTGAATGCAGGTTTCTACCAAAAGTTGTGGTGAGGTGAAAATAATTCAATAAGGGACCCAAACTTTAACAAAGGCTGCAGTTCTTTATGTATGAATTCCTATTATGTCAGGTCTGTCTACAAGATAAAAAGCAACAACTTGCTTGTTTTTTTAACAGAGTTCAGATCA
>NC_040020.1:31421699-31456699 GCF_000972845.2 Larimichthys crocea | reverse complement strand
TGGAGATGGTAGAAGGGGGGAGGGAGAAAGAGAGAGGGAAATGAGAAAGAGCAAATGCCGAAAGGAGCACGCTCAGTGTGTGTGTGTGTGTGTGTGTGTGTGTGTGTGTGTGTGCGTGCTGCAGTAACCTGCTTTTCCCTGCTCCCTATGATCAATCACTCAGCACAGCCTATATAACACACACACACACACACACGCTCTGCTGTTACCTTATGTTACATACACACACATACACACACATACTGTGCTCCAGTATTTAGATACTGTGCACATACACAACATTACTATGCATGACCTATATCGCCAATTACAGTCATATTTCAAGTGTTCATGCAGATTCGTATGGAACATTCAATTGAATGCAAGGTCTTGGCATGAACACACGCTGCAGAAAGCTAGCATATGTTTACCATGTTCCCTTTCTGTGTGTGTGTGTATGTGTGCGTTGTTGTATTCATATCTATGTGAAGACCGGTTTCACACCTTGAAGAGGGAAACACATTTGGAGACTTGACTGTGAAGGGTTATTCGAGGGTTCAGACCTGGTTTAAGGTTACATCTCTTCACAGCGTAGGAAAACTGACTGCCTCACCAGATTTCCTGACTGCCTGTTTTGTCAGTCAATAACGCTTATTTGCTAGAAAATGTATTATGTCAGTGAGGATCTTTACAAATATGGTAGTGCAAACATATGTACTTTAACGTTCTTCCGCCACCAAAAGCTTGTCTGTCGCTACAGACACAACACAAACTCAGAGTGCTGACTAGACTAGATAGTGACGTCCATCAGCCTGTCTGTGTATCCACCCAACACACCAATAAATCAACTACTGGCCCATCAAAGTCACATTAAATGTATTATGACTGGTTCATTTCATTGGCCACGTTTCCATCCAAATTCTTAAGTCGCAAAACCAAAAGAAGAGTCAGTCAAACCTCAGTTGCCAATCAGTGTGGAAATATGACATTTATGTTGTTTTTTTTACATATTAGTGTGAGAAAGGTTACATCAGATCTGTGTTGAGCGATCATGGATGTATTATAGAGCCTTGGGAGCCATGAAGAGACGGAAACAGCTGATCTGTCATGTGGTTTCATGTTCACTACGTCAGAACTTATTTGACAAAAGTGCTTCTTTTGTCAAAACTTTTCTAACGCAATATTTAAAAAGAATTCAAGACTTCCTAAGTGGACCAACCCGCTTCTCTCTGTGTTTTTAGTGGCAAACATTTAGGTTTTGCATAGAAGATGCCTCCAAATCTGAGCAGATTGTCATAAAATTTTCTAAGCATGTTCATGATGCCAGTAATGCATTTTTAGAGATACTTGATGAGGACAAGAATTAATGAGCGAGGGAAAAAAGTGGGGCGGGAACATGCACACACACAGAGAATGACTAGCGTATTTAGTATTCAGGGATGAGAGTCCATTGATTTTCAGTGCTGTGTGGTGACGTCACAGAGTAATCTAATCATTTACGGGAGACTCTGGGCCAGTCAGTCAATGAGAGGACACCATAGACGTCCCTACGACTCTTCTAATGGATGTTCACAGAGACAGTGTTCAAAAATAGACCTCATGTCATTTTACACATGCAGTATATATCATATTTAAAAGGGTAGCTCTGTCTCATTTTTAACAGGTTAACAGGTAATGTTGAAACTGGTAAATATCTAAGTAGCATAAACCACCCAAAGTACATAAACTGGTAAATATCTAAGTAGCATAAACCACCCAAAGTACATAATTTGAGTATCAAGCTCTCACTTGTTGTAGATTTGAAAGTTAGCTGTAGAAAGTTACTCCTTGTCGGAAGAAGAGTTTTCAAAGACATGGAAACATAATGCATCTAAACTGCTTAACTCATTTTAATGTAGGCATACTAAAAGCTGTGCATGCACTTTCAGCAGCATTATGTAGAAACAAAATGAACAAAAATGGAATATTGGAGCAAAAAATGTATTTATGGGTGAAAGTCTGATGAAATGGATAACTTAGTCTCTGGAACTCATGGAGTGTGAAAGGTACATCTTACTGCTGTTTTAAATTATTCCCACAGTCCTCAAAGACTTCTGTAACCATCATCAGGTTCATCAAGTTGGCTGACTATTACTGTATGATGACAACAACTTTAAAGTCTGTGTAAGCAATTAACCACACAGCCAAATTTGAATGGTTAAAAATATCAACAAGTTTATGTCAAAATTAGGTAAAAATGAGCAGTACTCTCAGCTCCAGGACTGTGAGGGCGTGTCCACTGAATGCACTGAAGGTCACACCCACTCGTGGGAAAAGTCAAGCAGCAATTTTAAAGTGACTGAAACGTTTCAGATGAGTTCAGAAAATGACACGACTAACTTTGAAACACTCCAAGCGAGATGAATTTATCTCTATCTCTGTTAGTGTGCAGGGGTTGCTCAAGGTGGCCTCAGTGTGTCATCGAGCCACCCTTTAAGGACCGCCCAAAAAAATCCTGAACTGAAAACTGGTGAAAAACTGTTTTAACCTCAAATTCCACATTTCAGTAATATATCGTTCAAAGTCTTTTTACATGTTTTTACTATTTCACAACATATTTAATGTATTTTGAAAGAAATCCCGTAATTGCCTTTACACAGATTTTTATAATTGAATGACCAGATTTCAATGTACTGTAAATGTCATGCCCCAGATATGAACAAAAACATTGACAGGCTACATGATGATGATAACATAAATTAAAATTAAATTTAAAAAGTTAAAGTTACTTGGCTATGAATATCCACTCGTGGTCAACAATTGATGTCTGGCCTAAGAAACCAAGAAGACAAAAACAGGTTCTACTGACATCAGAGTTTAAACACGATTTATTTTGTGTACATGCATAAGATTGAAACTGTCATTTTTTTTCTCTCTTAAAGGAGAGAAGGAACAAACTGTGCAGGTGAGACAGAGAAACCCAAGGGGCTTAGAAAAACATCTCTCCTCATCTCAAGGAAAGAAAGATGGCATACTGAGTCACAAGTATATCTGGCAAAGATACCAAATGACATCAGAAGTCGCACAGGGGGGAAACAGGAAGCTCTGACTGACTACACAACGACTCACAGCTGAGTTTTGCGTCATTAATAGGACAGATTTGATGAAACAGGTTTTCATAAGAGAGTTAAAAACATTGACAAAAAACACATGAATTCTGGGAAGCCCCTGGCCGTGCATAAAACATCGGCTAGAGTTAACCAGGTCACCCTTGAACATCATATCAAAATTTAATTCAACATTAAGGATTGGTACACACGTGTTTCGGTAAGTACAGTACCTCCTTTGAGAAAATACTGTATGAGAAGTCCAGCAGGGAGAGAAAAATGAGGTCACAGTTAGAGAGAGAGAGAGAGAGAGAGAGAGAGTACCTGGCTGAAAATTGTCCCTTTGCCATCACTTCCATTATCATTATTGCTCTGCAGTCATTTACAGGCTCATCACTCTCCTATACATTCTCCTATACCCTCCAACTCTGTGCCCTGCGGGCTATCCGCTGCATATGAACACACACACACACACTCATGAAGAGGGTGTTAGGTTGCACATGTATTGCAATGGCCTTGTGTTTGGTAATAGCAAGCAAAGAGCTATTCTGTGCAGAAGGAACATGTTCCACCAACATATATTTATTATTATTATTATGAGGGAAGTAGCAAACTTGGTTTCTTTGCGAAAAAGAGTTAATGCATTCATTTGGAGAGACAAACTTTTTTTGTCTTTGTCTCTGGACATCATGAAACATGCTAGATGACATGAAAGAATAATTACAACTTGTCCAAAAGGAATCCTGAAGTCTTCTTTTTACTTTCTCTACTCTGTTTAATACAATAATGAATAATGTAGCCGATACAACCAACTTCTCACGAAACTGTGCTTTTATCCTAGTTTATTGTAATTAGTTGATGGAAATGCACCTAATTCATATTTCTGTTTTTGTTTTTTGCCAATGTGTCAAAGGTTTGCTCATTGGAAATGGCTCCTGCCTGTTATGATATACTTGTCTCATGTTAAGTGTCTTTGAATTCGAGTTTGAATTCATTCTTAAGGAATGCGGTTTGTGTAATGTTTGGTATACTGCATGACGTGATTATTGATACTGTGGTGGAGGAAAACCTTGTTGTCACTGATCAACCGTCCATTTTAAAACTTACATTATGCAATGAAGTCAGTGACATGTCTTTTTCATGTCTCTCGCTAATAGCCTGCTTTATTGTGTGGTGCTCTGTGCACACCCACACACCCTTGTGAACAGAAATAGAGTCACAGACACAAACACACACCTACAGACACACAACATGGAGGCAGAAGGGTGGTAAAGTTAGGCATCAAACCAGTTCATCATCACACCCACAGTCTTGACAAGCATCTGTCCCGCTAAAGTGTCCTTTAGCAAGACTTTAATCTCTACGAACTCCGGCTCTGCTGCTCTCTACCTGACTCTGACCACTGACCCTCTCTGATAGGAAAGGAAAAAAAAGATTCCATAATAAGGTTTTCTCCTTCAGGCAATCAATACATTTTAACTTTGGCTGACATAACACCTCCTCTGGTTGCCATATCCATGACTGAACAGCTGATTGTGTTCTAAACATATTGATTTGCTCGTCTCATCTGAAATCAGTAACACTTAAACTCCTAATCAGTTCACTACTAGTAGACTACAGCATCAGGTCAACTAAGCCTCCCTTTATATTGTATTTGCCCAATAGTTAACTTGCATTAAGCTGCATTGGACTCACCAGCTGATAAATGTAAGTCCATTTATACTGTTCTTTTTTGGTCTCAGTTTATGGACCAGTGGACCAGTTTGTGAGAAAACTATCTGGCTCTTTAGCTGCAAGACTATTTCTTCACTTTCTTTGTCTGTGTGGTTTTTGTGCTGTGCAGGTTAGTGTGCATTGGGTTTTTTTTCTCGAAGTTTTTTTGTTTAAACAGCTGCAGCAGGCAGCTGGCAACAAGGTTGATTAGACAAGATAAAAAACCCCACACATAATTCACACAGGATCATTCGACTACATGACATGTTGCATGCACATACACACCCACCAACACACTGATAGGAAAAATGCACAAACAAGGACACAGAGGTCCAGACGTCGTGCCCTCGTGAGGTCCAAGACTCATGCTGGCAGGAGACGGAGGGACAGGTGGGCCAATCAGCCAGCCCGGCAGAGAGAGTGTGAGAGAGAGAGAGAGAGAGAGAGAGAGGTGAATGGAAAAACTGGAGGATTATAGACACAGGAAAGAATGACGTGGGTGAACCGGAGAGAGGAAAAAGATGAGTGTTGATATAATTAAAGTGCAGGGATAATCGTAGGATGTAGCATGACTGATGAACAGCTACTTCACCTGATGTTTAGGTTAATGGTGTGAACTTATGCAGTAGGTTCTGTCGAGCAAGGCACGTTTGGGTAGAAAACTGAAAAACGTCTTTAAAATTACAAAATATAATATACAAAATTTTTTATTTCCTTAAAAAAAAGATATTCCCCACTGATCTGTCCACAGTTTAAAAATTTCGGCATTACTTCTTTACATGCAGCTATCACGGTGCTCTTCTTCAAAATGCAAAAGACTTAGGCGTCGGAAACACGCACACTCAATGAACCTTCCATAGATAAATATATGTTAATAAAGCATATACGTGATTAAAAGACAGAAGGATGGATAGAAAGAGTGAAGAAATAGATGAGAGAAGCAAAGACAAGAGATTATCTGCCATCTTCATTTATCCCGATGCTTCCTCTGCCTGATTGTAGATGAAGTTGAATTAGAAAAAGGCAGGAGCACTAGAGGAGGAAAGGTGGAGAAAGGAAGCAATGAAGGGAAAATAGGGGAGTTTGGTTGGGGGGTGGCGGTAGAAAGAGAGTCCATCAGCTGAGTGTTAGCACTCTGCTGAGATCAGCAATAATGTGAGAGCAAGAAAATGAAGAGAGGGGAAAGGGAGAGGAAGGGGGGGATGAGGATTGAGTGTGTGGTCAGAATGAGAGTGCTTCCATCCTGCCTCTGCCAGTGAAAGCTTCAGCAACCAGGAGACGGAAAGAGGACTGAAAAAAAAAAATCAGAGGAATGAAATAAGAGATAAAAAGAGATCTTTGGATGGATAGAGAAAAGAAAACTGTCTTTGATGAAGTGAGAGGGAGGGCTCTGATGACATAAGCTGGTGTAAAAGATTCCCAATCCCCTGAGGTGATGGAGCCATTACAATACCCCCCTTCACCTCCAATCCTACCACCCATTTCTCTCCCGACATCCCTCTGTACCCAGCAAACTGGGCTCTCCCAATAAGACAAAGTGACTGGGGCATACCACCTTGGTGGCGGTGATCGGGGGTAAGCAGTGACATAACGGTCGTAAAGTGCTGCTTAATGTACCGTATCTATAGAGCGAGTGAGAGCAGGGAAGGTGTGAGAGGTTTGGAGAGCAAAATCATTTTGTTTTCTTACCTTGATTCGTCCTACGAAGGGTTTACTGCCCTTACTATATCCACTGCTGCTCCACAAACAGTTGTAGACAGGACAGAAAGTAAACTATCGCTGCACAGTGCTTAAATACTTTTAGAAAAGCCAAAATGCCAATGTATGCTACACTTTAGACTATCCCCTAAAGAAAACCAAAACGTTTTAGTGTGTTTCTGTTAACGACACTCAGGATCTTTCATGAACCTTAGCCAAACGTTTCTTCGTGTGAATATGATGACAAAGGTCCTTTTAATTTTTTCACAATAAATATGCTAAATATTTTTTTTATCTCAAAGGGTCACAAGCTCAAAAGGTTGACAATAATTGTTCTAAAACACATTTGGAAGCTAAAGCTAAAGGACACATTGAATACCTCTATATCATAACATAGATGGGTACACACACACTATACTACAATGAAAGATTCCATCTTTGACTTTTCCCCTTTTTTGATTTTTTGTTTGGACGTTCTCCCTGTTTGTGTGTGGGTTCTCTCCGGGTTCTCCGGATTCTTCCTACAGTCCAAAAACAGGCAGCTTAATAAGTTGATTGGTGATGAGGGCAAAAGGTTGTTTGTCCGTACGTGTCAGCCCTGTGATGAAATGGCAGCCTGTTCAGGATGTACATCACCTCTCGCATTATTTGCAGACATATCCAAATAACCATGATCATAATGGTGATGATGAAACCACCCTTCTTCTATGTCTTTGATATGCATGATGCTGTGCCGTTTATTTCTCATACGATGTTCGAACATAATGTTCAGATTCCTTCACTGTGCACCATGTCACACTGTAACGTTGTCCATCACGTGTCTGTGTGTGTGTGTGTGAGAGAGAGAGAGAGAGAGAGAAAGAGGGGCGTAAGGGCTCAGTGGGAGACACTAAGGGGACAGGAGCTCACACTGTGATGACACATGGCACTCCCACATTATTTCCACATAAGAGACACAGAAACCATGTGCATACACACACACACACACACACACACACACACACACACACATACCCATACAGCACATACAGCTCATGCACATGTCACTGGCTGGAACCAGGCCCAGTCTCTAGCATGTTGTGAGTGCGTCTTCCTACTATTTTTTGCCAAAGAAACCACAATGTGATAGCATGCACTACATACAACACACCCATGAGTGCACACACATGGGTGTGTGCTTGACAATTATCAATAAAGATCTGCTCATATCTGCCACTAAATGTTGGACATAAATATGTAAATCACTTGTTGTGACCAGTCCTCTGTTAATTACTGCCAGAGGCAAGCTGACATCACACATAAATGCAGATTTCAGATATATTAGCACTGCACTCTAGTTTATTACAACTTGTAGTTTTGCCCATCAGGCAGGTTGTTTGAAAGCCACACAATTACTTTAAGTCTTCAGTCTGAACTGTCAGAACTGGTCTGTGTGAGGGTCAGTGTGTAAAACAAACGTAGAAATATAACTCTTAAAGGTGATTAGCTAGTCTCAAAATCAGCGAAACACACAGGGAGCCAGTGTAACGCTAAACATGCTAAAATGGAGGCATGAGTTATAGTTAAGCCTAAATGGAAAGTATTAAATGTGTCAAAGTTCAGCCAATAAACATGATAGTTGCGTTTTGGCTCTATTCAATAAATGGTTAAACGTTACGGACAATAACAGATTTGAAATTGCAGTTCTAAATGACTGGTTTTGGATTTTGCATGGACTGCCCCTATAGAATCAGACACTTCTGTGTCTATGTTGGATGTATGTGTCTGTGTACATGTTGTAAAACACAACAATTTCAGTGTACAACATACCAGCAGCAGCAGAGAAAGTGGGTCATCTATACTACCTGTGCTGCGCTGCATTCGTCACTGTCATCAGATCCTACTCTGTGTGTGTGTGTGTGTGTGTGTGTGTGTGTGTGAGTGTGTGTGTGTGTGTGTGCGCAGAGCAAGCACAGACACATATATATGATGTGAGTGTGCATGCAAGGGAAGTTGTGCTTGTGTGCGCATACTTATCTTTGCACCAAACACAGGAGCTGCACAGAAGCTGCTATTATAAAAAGGTGTGAAGGGGTAGTTAAGGATAACGTGCGTGTGTGTGTGAAGGGGTAGTTAAGGATAATGTGTGTGTGTGTGTGTGTGTGCATGTGTGCAGGTTTGCATATGTGTGTGGGTGGGAGAGGGGGAGATGCGGTTTGAAGGGGTTGAAAATCAATCATTAGGAGACCCACTTCCGAGCCCCGTTGCTGCGGCAATGCCGAGATTCCATCAATGAGCCAGGGCTGCGTTGCCCTGGCAACGCTTATGAATGAGAGCAGGTCGGTAACCGTGGAGACTCAGAGAAGAGAGGAATCGCCGGTTGCCATGGCGATGCCATGAACGGGGAGAGACCAGGCAAAGTGAAGGTGGAGAGTGACCTCTGAGGTGTTCATCATCAGGGCCATCAATCATCATCATCATCATCATCAAATTCACACTGGTGTCGCTTTATAGAGGCAAAAGCGACAGGACGTCACGCACCTCAGTGTTTGTAGATTTTTCTGGTAGTTTTGTTTTGTTTTTTTGTTGTGACATTTTTTTGTGTGGATGTTTTAAAACTCTTTTCTTAATGTCATCAGTGAAATGTGAGGAAATCTGAGGATTTAAACTCAACCCATGTACCTTCAGCAATGAAAACACTACATATTGAAGAAATATTAGTAGTAGTAGAGTAGCTCTAATTTTATGTTGTTGTAAAATAATTATTAAAGATAAATTACAATATCCTTACAGTAACTATATGCTTTATGCTATATTACTATTTTCCCCCCAAATTGTTGAATAATGACAATTTGAATAATCAATAACAGGAAAAGTACGCATGCTGTTGGCATATTATAGCAGAGTTTAAATGATGTGTGTGTGTGTGTGTGTGTGTGTGTGTGTGTGTGTGTGTGTGTGTGTTTCACAGGTTGATTGTTAGGTGTTTCCCAGCAGTGTGGGCCTCTGTCATCACTGTCCAAACACCTTCTCCCTCTGCAGATAAAACTCTCCCCCTCTTTTTCCCTGGAGTCTCTTTCTGTGTCTCTCTCTGTCTGCCTCTCTATCTCTCTCTCTCTTTGGGGTTTCTCTCTCCCTCAGCAGTTGAATCTCACACTTTTGACACACAGGACTATCACTCTCTTTCAATCTGCTCACTCTTTCTCTCACACTCTGTCTCCCCAGGGATGCTCCATCTCTTCCCTCCTGGTCTGCATTTCATCAGGGAGTCGCATCTCTAGTTTTTTATTATTCTTTTTTTTATAACCTAATATGGACAAATGTGTTTGTAGAGTCATTTAAAAGAGTGGTTTCGTGAGTTTTGGTCACACAGTGTGTTTGAACCATAGCTAAATAAGAGGGAAAATGTGGGAGGCAAGGATTAGCATTTAGACAGAAAATTTAAGGAAAACAGTAGCAAAAAGATGCTTTTCGCACGACAGCTGTGTAGTATGTATTTTTTATCACAAATACCTACTACATGATCTCTATACGCAGATATCTGCATATAAATGCCGAATCTGCAGGCAAGGGTCCAAGATTTTGTAATCGGAAGCATTTGTAGCCCAAGTAGTATTGACTAATCACATTTGAGCGAGCTGTGGTTGCATGCAGGTAAGCAGTCCATGGGGAGAGCGAGACAGGCGAAAATCCTGCATTCCACCTACTGTGACAATGGTTTAGCTTTTATTAACTTTTTACGACATTTATCTGCATTAATGCACAGATATATGTTTATAGTGATTACCTAAATTGCATTTTTCTTATCATTCTTGCGTTGCTGATATTATGAATGAATGCAGCAGCTTTTATTAAGTTTTGTCTCTGATTCATGACACCTCACCACTCTTAGAGGGTTGTGATAATATTAAATAAAAACATTCAGGATAAGAGTCATGACAGAAATCACAGACATTTCATATCCTTATTTAACCTCCTTCTCTTGCGCTTGCCTTTTTTTCACCTGCTAGTCTCAGTTGTTTTCTTTCTCACCTTCCATTTAACTCTTACCTGTTTCTCCTTTACACTCATGTTGTTGTTCCACTGTTTCCCTCTCTCCTAACACCCCTCCATGCCCCTCCCCCTCCATCCCCATCTCAACCGGCAGCACAGTCGCTGCTCCCTCTACCGGCCACCTCAGTGCACTGTGGGCAGGTTCAGGCGTTGCCAAGGGTGACTGCATCCTGGCGGTTTGGGTTGTCTGGCAGAAGCGGATGGTTGCCGTCTCGCACGGATGAATATTGAAGCTCTGCTTGTGCCCTCGAATGAGATGTATGAGAGAGGGGGGAAAAAAAAGGAGCAGTGAAACGGGACAAAAATAAACAGAGAGCAAAAGGAGAGAAAATGAATGACAGACAGATGGAAAGACAGAAAAAGTCAGAATTTAGATTCAAGATATCAAAACAGACCCTTTGCTCTTTTGTGTCATCCATCTACTCATCCATGCATAAATCCAACTCCCTGAAAGGGAAAATTCATGTGAAGCTTTCATGGAGAAGTAGCTGTTGGAGCAGCAAATAATCACAAAATACAGAAAAAAAAAGAAAAGAAAAATCAAGTCAGGATTAGAATTGTATTAAATGTTTTGTGTTGGCAAAGCATGAGAAGGAAAATGAGAATGTGAACAAAATCAATATGTGATCAGCTTATGCATAGAAAATGTGCACCACATGTTGTGTAATAGAAACAACATTGAGGTTAGATATGTCAGACTATAATCTTTCAATGTGTCCTGTTGGATCTTTACTGGACCTGAGGCTGTTTGCTTTATTTTGCTGAGGTCCAGTGTTTTCAGGTCTGCAGCATGGCCTTTAGCTGTGGCAGTTAAAAAGCCATTGAGGGAATGAGGGGCTTGGCTGCCGGTACCGTGTCTGTTAATAAATGACCTCTTACTGGAATTAGCAACCAACCTGGAGAGAGACGGAGGAGGGGGGTGGGGGTGAAGATGAGTGAGGGTAGAACAGAGAGAGGGATGAAGGGAGAAGTAGATGCCAAATTTAATAATTTAGCTCAATTCATTAACTTCCTTTGAGTCTCTCACTATTTTTCCAAGTCACTTGTTTCTTTAATGTTCTTGGCTTTTTCTTTAGCTGTTAGTGTTATATAGTGCTGCTGTAAGTGGCTAAATGGCATTTCTTCCTGCTTTCTTATTTTTCATGATCCCACCATCACGAATACTTGATTTAATGGACAGCTCTCCTTCCTGCGGGACAGATTTGATAAACTTTTTTGGCACAAAAGACATTCTGCGAACACATGCAGAAATCTAGAAGCGCAGTCTGCCGGGCATCTGAGGCACACTGTGTGTGACAGCAGCAAGGTGCGCCTCTTTAGTAATTGCAAATGCATTTGCAGGTTGAGAAATTGCACCAAGTTGGTAGGAGATAAAATAAGTGATGATGATGATAAATGTGACTCATTACACATTCTGCTGGATAAGGTTTATGCATTTTCTATGGAAAATGTTTCCAGATGCACATAGCACAGGTGTATTTGAAAGACAGGTTGTGATAGTGGAAAAAAATTACAACCACTGTATTTGTGCCTGCTGATCTTTGCGAATCTTTGCTCGCAGTATACAATTCTCTGCTTTAATTTTTATTAATGTCAAAAATACGGGGTAAAACACTTCTCAGTGGGTATCAGACTGAACTGAGCTGTTGGACCTATTGACTAACATTCACCCTTAGTCAAACCTTTCAGGTCAAAATGAATATAAATGAGCAAATGATCAAATTTCACAACCTGCAGCAAGCAGGTCACAAATTTTTTCTCTATGCTCATGCTTGTATTGGAGGGTTTGCGCATCTAAATACACTTTACAAAAATGTCTTGATATTTTAACTTGAAAGAGCTGCCAACAGACTCAACTGATAAATACGCTTGAAGAAAAGAAGCAAAAATGAAAATATATGAATTTTATTATTAATGGTTGTTGTCTGTCTTAAGGTCTGTCCATGTATCGTGCTCCACCTCTTCATTTCCCTCTCTCCTCCTCCTCAGAACATCCCCTCTCTACGCCCCCACACTCTTCCCCTCCCCGTTGCGTTGGACAGACCCTGCCTTCCACCCCCACACGAGACAGAGCATGGAATTTTCCAACCTGTCTCTGGCTGACTTTACACCAGAGCTTCACACACACACACACACTATAGACACATACAGTGCCGACAGAACAGGCAGTCGTGGCAAGACTACCACACTTTTACCAGATTACTAAATCATTCCTTTTGTAATTGTGTATTTTAATCTAATATTTTTATGTTCTACTGGCTGTTATGTGCCACGATCTTGTTGGTGTTTTTTAGTTAAAACACAAACTTCGCCACGATCTTGTTGGTGTTTTTTAGTTAAAACACAAACTTCAGGATTGTCTTTCTGTGGTTGTTTGTAAAACGGAATATCATTTTTTTGTATGATAATTGAAAAAACTACAAATAAAAAAAAAAAACACAAACACAAATTTCAATCCAGTAGTAAAATTTTATAAAACAATCTCCACTCAAGGCTCACTTTATTTTGTGTTCTGAAGCTTTTGACCGCATCACATGACAAAAAAAAAACCCAGCAGACTAAATTAGTTTGGTTGCCATGGCACTGTAGATATTTGGAAAGTTTGACTTGGAGCAAGTTATATTGTGTCATCAGTGACCCCCTGAATCTTAAAACTACACAAGGTTACTGGGTTACTTAAGTGGTTTTGGTGTGGACTAATTTGTCTTTGTCCACCAGACCTAAACACATCCAGGTCAGCAACATGTCGGTCAGTAGTTTAGGTCTTTTTTGCTGAAGCTGCGTGTTAGACTGACTAGACAGACTGAATTGACTGACTCTGAGGCTGTAATAAGCTTGTTTGTAGCAATGTTGATGATTTTAAAAGCCAGTTACAGTGCTGTTTGTTCTGATCTCTACATCTTCTCTCCCACTCTCTTTCTATCTCTCTGCAGTATTTTGTCATCAGTGGGATCACAGCTTGACCTGAGGACACTACGAGCTGTCAGAGTGCTGCGACCACTGAAACTGGTGTCTGGGATTCCCAGTAAGTTTGTGCACACTTCCCTGTAGACTTTACCTGCAGCCTCTTTTATACATTTGATACTAGTGTATACCACTATTTGCTTTTTTCACCTCAAACAGCCAGGTATAATATGTTTGACTTGAAAATTATACTATAAAAGTTTCGTAAATGTTGAAGGTGCTCACTTTGTTTCTTGGTTTGTAGAAACAAACCAATCAATAAGCAACTACAGCTACTTAATATTCAGATGCATTGTTAATTATACCACGAGCTCCTCCTCTGACTTGTGTGCACTGTCCTCCAGGTCTGCAGGTGGTGCTCAAGTCCATTATGAAGGCCATGATTCCCCTGCTGCAGATTGGCCTGCTGTTGTTCGTGGCCATCCTCATGTTCGCCATCATTGGCCTGGAGTTCTACATGGGAAAGTTCCACGCTACCTGCTACGACGAAGTCACACGTAAGAAAGAAATGACAGTAGTGCTTCCATCAGCCATGCACTAGTAAAATACAGTAACATGTAGCTTCTCAAGTTAAGAACACTAAAGTCCAAAAGGCAAGCCTTTTTCACAGCAGACCTTATGACATAGCAGGAAAAGTGTAGTTGGCAGTAATATACCAATAATAATACCATAATAGGATACTTTGGCCAGGTCATTTCAAAGAGAGATCCTATTGGATGTTCTTAACCCTCATAATACCTTCCCGTCGACTATGCAGTAGTGTTCCTCCATTGTGAACTTTGACCCCAGTCTGGTTTGACTGGTGTCAAAAAACATAGTGTATGAATTATGATCTAATACTGTTACACCTTGTTATACTCAATACCAACTCATTAATACCAAGATTGACCCGTATTTCTATACTTTAGGGTCAGTAAAGCTCATTTACATGAAATTATATTGGATTTTTTTGTTCTTAAAAAATCTAAAATTCGGAATATTTTTGATTATAGTTCATATATCAGGAACACATGTTGATTGATTACCACAGTCTGGTATATGTCAAAGTTTAGTCAGAATATTGTTTTGAAAGCATATACATTTTTTTAATGGTGACACATAATGACACCTGTTGTACTCCAGGGTCAAAATTGACCCCATCTGATTTGACTGTTTATTAAGCATAAAATATGAATTATGATCCAATATTGTGTTTCACCTTGTTAGTCAACTCAATACCAACTCATTAACACAAGTTTCATCCCTATTTTTGGAATTCATAGTCAATAAACCACTAATTTTGGAATGAAATACTGTAAACTAAATTATGAATTATTATGTATTTTTATGTATTATTATTTTTATTATTATTTTCCCTAGCTCAGAATAAACTAATGCAATTTTATTCACAAATAACAAAGAGCAAAAAAACTTTTTGATATTGAAGAGTGAATTATTTATATGCCAAAAACTTTAAATTTTTAAAAAGTTTAAATTTTACAAAACTTTAACATTTCAGAATAAATCCATATTATTTTATTATTTCAAAAACACAAAAAAACAAACAGTTTGTTTTTGCGTACGTGTGTGTCTTCACTCGAATGAGTGGCAGTATGTGATTGTAATGGTGTGTGTTTAGCAAATATATGCATTTGTGGCATCTGGTTTGTTTTGGCATTAGTCATGCAAGGGCAGAATTGGCACTTTTTCTTTTTGATGTGATGGGTTAGGAGGAGCACCTGGATGATGGGAGGATGCTGCAAAGGTAGAGGGTTGGTGGTTGGTGAAGGATCTTCATGGTGCTGTCTCAGACTAAAATGTGACCTTAGAGGTGTTGAGCTTTTATACCCATGAAAGATAAAACACACCTGTAGCTTTGAAGTTGTCTGTGTGTGTGTGTGTGTGTGTGTGTGTGTGTGTGTGTCTGTGTCTGTGTCTGTGTGTGAGTAGATGTATGTAGGTGTGTGTGTGTGTGTGTTATATGTGTGTATGTGTGCGTTATATGTGCTGTGTGTATGTGTGTTGTACATTGTAACCCAATGAGTTTTCGGGGGTCAATCCTGGCCTGGAAGAACACAAAAATCTAAAATTCAATCAAATACCCAAAATTCAGTGAAAGTGGTCAAAAGTTTTTTTATGTGGAGCTACCATACCAAGGAACCATCCATGTTATTCTGGTGAAATTAGATGAAAAAATGCCATATTTATGACATTATAGGAGTGCACATTCCTTCATATTGTAAAAGCCTGAATCAGTGGCAGAACATCCCGCAACCTTTGATACATTTTTATTGTCAACTAGGTATACAAAGACATATAGTACAAAACACCTGTATTACACCTGTGTTTTACCAGTCTCTTGGATGAGTATTACAGGATTGTTAATACTTGGGTTGTGTTCCTTTATTTTCTCTGTGCTTAGGTGACGTAGTGGACGAATTACCATGTGGCACAGAGTTGCCGTCCAGGTTGTGTCCTAACGGCACAGTGTGCAGAGGTGGCTGGCTTGGACCAAACTATGGCATCACCCAGTTCGACAACATCCTGTTCGCCGTGCTCACCGTCTTCCAGTGCATCACCATGGAGGGATGGACAGACATGCTCTACTACGTAAGTTGTCCTGTTCAGTGAATCACATTTAACTCGAAAGTGGTGCAGTTTGTTGCTAGACATGTTGGTGAGAACATAAGATAAAAGACATGATGTGTTGTTCACAGTCTGGTGGCTTATCGAACACAGAATGTCACAGTGACGTTACATTTCTTGTCTCGTCCCGTCTATCTTGAGATAAGCAGTAGCATTATGACGAAGATCCAAAAATGACAAATACATGTACAACAATACCATGACACCGCCTTTCATCTCTTTCATCCTTTTCTTGTGTCAGTGGTCTAGGCGACACTGTTGGCTCTTCCACAGTGCTTATAATGCGTTTCCGACAACAACAATTTCACAAGATGAGAATTATCTGTTTTTAATACAGTGTTCTTGTTGGTTTGAACAATGGCGAACTTACTGCAGATACCCATGCCGTTATAAACCTCAAATCTTCGTCACATTTTCCACAGTTATCATATAAGCGATGGGTTTTTTTTTTTTTTGGTCCCTGTGATGTATATTAGGTTTGTACTGTATGTTATTTAGCACACCGAAGGACTCGCGGGGGTGGGTGGGTGTTTGTGGAAGTTGGTGATTGGCCTGAATTTCATTCAGCTTAATGAACTCTTTATCATTCTCCGTTTGACTTCCTTTATCCGTCTTCTCATCTATCCTTTTCCTGCCTTCGGAGTCGCTCTCCTTCTCTCTCCGCCTCCTTCTCTTCTACTCTCTATTCTGGTCCGTCTCGCTCTATATTTAACATCTTTTCTGATGGATGGAGGCTGACTTCCACTCTCACACAGGCAGTCAGGAGGAAACCAATGAAAGTTTAATAGAGAACGGGCTGCTTGCGCTGTACCATGCAGTATAAAACCTAACAAATGCACGCAGCACTTCAGCAGCAGATAATAATCAGCTGATAGTTCCATTTAGGCGTTACACAGGTCACAGAAACATGATATCCTCCGGCAACCTGATTTCTCTGGTCGTCAGCTGGGTTTGTTTGGTGAAAGAGGGAAGTGACACCGAGTCACTGTTGATGCTGTTGATGTGCTCCCCGGGACACCTCAGTGCAATCAATGTTTATGAAAGCCAGTGCTGTAACGTAACACTGCACATGGCATGTGTTTCTATTTTGTTTGTTGTTTCTGCACACAACTCAGTGTCGCTGCATCCAGGTCAGGCTTTAAAGAAGTTTAGTTTAAGTTAACTTTAAGAAAATGGGTCACTCTGGACTCTGGACAGCTCTCCTTATTTCTTGTGTAGTACAGAGAAAGTAGCTAACATCCATCAGTCCATCTTTTCCTCAGTAGTGAGTTAGCTGGATTAGCTAGTGGATTAAGATTAATATCTTTTTGGTGGAATAAAAATTTAAACCAAATCGCAAATAACAGTCATGCATTTCAGAAATTAAAAAAACTCGGACACACCTTCTAAAGCTGCAACTGATACAATATAAAAGATTTTTGAATAATTTAGAGGAATAATTGACTCTTAAAGGTACTCAGTGAGGTTTCCGTCCACTCGTGGCACTATGGAGCAATGTTTTTTGGCCTTGGCTGTGTCATGAACACACAAGGGCACTCACGCAATCGGGCAATTCATGGTCTGTTGATGGCTCCATGGTGGTGTCCAGACTGTGGTGAGCACGGTAATATGCCAACAAAGGCAGCAAAGAAGAAGACTGAGCAAGCAGACCTGTGCAATTTAAAATATTTTGTTTTAAAATCAGCTTTGCAAATGTTTTTTACTCAAGGTTACACAGAACACCTTTTGGTGAGAAACACTGAATGTGAACATCAGTTTTGTTTGTTTACAAGAAAACTTCAGAGGAATCCTTTAGCTTTTTAAAATTACCCTCACCAAGGCTGTTTCAGGACTGATAAATGTAGTTGGTGCCTGTTGGAGATAAAACATTAGAACAAACACAGTGGATAATCTGTTCATAGATAGATAGATAGATAGATATACTTTATTTATCCCAGGCTGGGAAATTACAGTGCAGCATCATTTAACACAGTGACGATAGACAACAACTTAAGAATAAAAATATAAAGAACAAACTATACATAATAAAATATCAAAATACCAATAATAAATAAAACATATTGTACAAAAGTATATATAGCAGTTTGGCAGTATTTTTCTAGTGCAAAGTAAAAAAGGAGAAATGTGCAGTGACTGTAAATTATGATCTGAGTTTTTAGCTGTTGTTATACAGTGTAATGACATTTAGCAGGAAAGATTAAGCAGATCATCAGTATTAAGCAGAGTAACAGAACATACCCATTTTATATATTAGGTTATGAGTGTGTCTGTTTTTTTCTCTTGCAGAGTAATGATGTGGAGGGCAGTGCCTGGAACTGGATGTACTACATCCCCCTCATCATCATCGGCTCCTTCTTCATGCTCAACCTGGTGCTGGGTGTACTCTCAGGGTACGGTCTTCTGTCATTTTCACATAGTTAAAATGTCCTCCTCCTTTCCCTTTTCAACATAATAGCCTACTACTGTATGCTCTGTGTGGTATGGTTTTTGTTTTGTCTAATCACAAATCAGCAAATTAAAATGACAAATGTGCCCACAGTGAATTTGCCAAAGAGAGAGAGCGAGTGGAGAACAGGAGCGAGTTCCTCAAGCTGAGGCGACAGCAGCAGATTGAGAGAGAGCTCAATGGATACCTGGAGTGGATCTGCAAAGCAGGTCAGTGCACACTGACACTCAGACACTGACACTGCTTGTTCCCATTTACAGACATACTGCATGTGAAAAAAACCAACTAAATCTTCATGCAGTAGGCTAACATCTTTCTTTTTTATTGTCGTGTGTAGAGGAGGTAATTTTGGCTGAGGACGACGCCACAGGGAACTTTGATGGTAACTTACTTTCTCTCTTCTTCTAATTGTGTGGACGAGTGCAGTCAGCAAAAGACACGAAGACAGAACTGTTCACAGTGGACACTTATATCATGAGAAGATTTGCACAAATGCTATGATGCATGCCTTGTCTTTTCTTCCTAGAGGATAAATGAGGATATCAGACACTGTGCCAACATATCTTTAAGCAAACACTTATGTAGGGCAATGTATGACTAAGCAATTTCAGAATGGCTCCGTTAAAGGTGTAAATGTAGGGTTTAGCACAATACACCTACAAGCGACAGACTGTGGCAAGAATGAGACAGTAACGTTTTGAGAGATGGACAGATGAAGAAACATTCCTTTTTTTCTCATGCTAGGTTCAAGGCGAAGGCCAACAATCAAAACCAAAAACAACAAGACGGAGCTGCTGAACCCTGAGGAAGGAGAGGACAACATGGGAGATGCAGTCGGTAAGAAAAACAGAGGGATGGAGACGTGAAGATTAAAAACTTTCTGTTCGTTCGGAGCAAACTGCAGCTCTTTGGTTTGTTAAAAGTAAGGGACAGGAAGTAAAAAGGATAAATGTTGAGGTGGTACTTTCTGCTGCCGACTGGCAAAAGAGCAGAAATGATGAAAGGTGGGGGGCTAAATAAGTTTTATGTCATCTTAATAATGAGCTTTTTATCATCTAGTGGGGATGGTGATGGGTCCAAAAAAAGAAAGAAATTAAGTTATTTCTGTATTAATTATTCCATCAAACTCAACTCTACTATCTTCTCTACTTCCCTCCCCGCAGGTTTTGCCCGCTCCAGTATAAAGAGCGGTAAGGAGGGCTCCAATTACAGTAAGAAAGAGCGACGAATGCGATTCTTCATCCGCAAGATCGTGAAGACGCAGGCTTTCTATTGGACGGTGCTCTGTCTGGTGGGCCTCAACACAATGTGTGTGGCTGCAGTACATTACAACCAGCCTGAGCTGCTCTCCGACTTCCTCTGTGAGTAAATACACGCATAAAGAAAACTCTATATTCAAATATCAGTCATAAATACACACAAATATTTGCTCCACTTCTTTTGAAACCAGTTCTCCACTGTTTGGCCTCTGCCCTCTTTTGGTGCTAACTTTGGGACAGTTTTTCTTAGACTGGATCCAAATAATATGACCGTACCGTTACAGCGTCTGAACAATATTTTACAGTTCAGTTTCAGAACACCTTTCAGTTGCTGCTGTCCACACACACCTCGCCCCAACCTGAATCATCTTTTTACACTTTCCTCCTACACATGCAAACAACGCATTTATAATTTTAACTCCTTAAAATAGCAGAAAACATGCTGTATGTTCTCGACTAACCGGCATCTGCTCCGTCATCATGATCATCATCCTTCTTCTGAAGATAAAGAAAGAAAATATTTTTCGTGAATATATATATATATTTATTCTGATGATAGATGGTACTGTAGCCACCGATGTCCAGTTTAGACTAAGGGCAAAACCCCCTCCTCTCTTTAATTTTGAATGGCTTACTGTGTGGTGATAGGGGCCAGTAGAGAAGTAGAAACAGAAACAACCTGATGTCATGCTGGTCGCCAATCTGGCATCACTGTCAGCCTGAAATATCACTGACACTGGGCGCTATTCAGGCTGAGGTCGTAAACTAAACTATGATACGCTGTCAATTATGTCCTTGTTTGGTTTATGTTGTGTAGCCACCTACCTGGCTTTCAGTCTGTGCTACAACCAAAAAGCTTCCTTCGGTCTGTGTCCATTTATTATGAGAGAGAGATAGAGAGAGATAGCAGTGGTCAAGCGACATAAATGAAAAAGAAATGAAAAGAAATTTGGCAAATCAGAGAAATAAAACACAATTTTCTAAATTGTTTCACAACTGTTACGTTAAGCACAAATGAACACACACACACCTTGCATACCGTATCGGCCTGAATACGGTATGAGACATAAATAATGTTGTCTTTGATTATACTCTAAGTCAAATCTAGCAATCACTGTATCAGTGATATACAACCATATATTTCACATTCTGCTTGTTGAATTCAACTCAACATGCATTATTTTGTTTATTTAGATTTTATCTTTATTTTAATTCTGGATGCAGCTGCTGCTGACGTGACTACTCACACGCACGCACGCACGCACACACACACACACACACACACACACACACACAGGGCCGTCGGTTGAGCTCAGCTCGTTGGCCCTGGCCGGTGTCCAGTGTCATTAGCATATGAAGCTGTAGCTGCTGATGGAGTCCATTCATCACCAGACTGTCATACACCGCTGGGCTCGCACCACTATTGACTTCCACTCATCTAACTCTCTCTCTCTCTCTCTCTCACTCTCTTTCCTTTCCTTCCCGTTTGTTTTCCTCTCCTTCTCCACTTTCTTTGTCTTTTCATCTGACTTGTCCTCTCTTGTGCACTGCATTTCCTTCATCTGCATTTCTCTTTCCCCCTTCCTCTTTTCAATCCACTCTTATCTTTCCATGACCTCACCCTCTTTCATTTTCACCTTCCTCTCTCTCCCATTTCTCTCCCTCTCTCCCTCCCTTCTCTCTTTCTCACTCCAGTCTATGCAGAGTTTATCTTCCTCGGTTTGTTCATGTCTGAGATGCTGATCAAGATGTATGGTCTCGGCATCCAGCCCTACTTCCACTCCTCATTCAACTGCTTTGACTGTGTGGTGAGTGCACACTAACACACACACACTGTTTCACTGAGTGAAAAAAAAGAAAACAAATTACGCTGGTAACTATCAGGTTTTGATGACAAATCCAACACTCCATTAAATCAACAGATTTGAGAAATAGATTTTTCTCATGTTGCCCTGCGACAAACGAACAAAGAGCAGATTCAGCGCCGCGTTTGTCACCAGTACACGTGCAATAACTGCGCATTCATTTGTCATGCTGACACTGTTGCAGAGGCTTATTGGCAGGTTACTTCATATTATATGCTGACATACAGCACATGGTAAAGTGACACCATCTAATACTGTGTTCAGTCAGCTGGCAGCGGATGGAGTTAGAGACTCTGAATGGATTTGTATAGTGCAGTTCTCAGCTAATGTTTCGTTTTATAATTGACTGGAATGTTTATTCATCAAATATGAACAAAATAAAGATCCATGATGATTTCAAGACTTACATAAACTCAGAGATGGCTGCAGGATTGTCTTATGCACCAGTTGTTGCTGTCAAAACTGTGGAGAGATTGAATTTACCTGTGAATAGAGTTAGATTCAGACAGCTGGGTCAATTTAGGATCTGTGGTTGAATAAACCGTTTAGCAAATCTGTCATCTTCAAGTTTTTAGCACTTTAATGTCCCAGAGCTTTAGGTATTTTTTATGTTTCCAACTTAAAATTGTAATTGTCAATAGTAAACCTCCATAGATTCAGTAAGGGATTCAAAGAGACTCTGATCTGATGACCTGGATTCCACCAGTTTTCCTGCAATTTCAAAACTTTGTCACTTTGTCACTTTGTTCAAAACTAACACCCTGAATATACTCGACAGGATCTGACTGTGTATGTGTGCATGTGCAGGTAATCGTGGGCAGTATCTTCGAGGTGGTGTGGGCCACCATCAAACCAGGCACATCCTTTGGGATCAGTGTGTTACGAGCTCTGCGACTGCTCCGTATCTTCAAAGTCACCAAGTGAGTCTTATCTGTCTCACATTTTCTTACACGTGCACTCGTGTCCATCAGCTCGCTCATGCATGGATGAGACAGTCGTGATAATGAGGATGATGATGACACGCTGAGGTTGAAAAGATAGTTTTTAATTTGTTTTAATTTGAAAATCTTTTCACTGTTGTAACATCTAAACAGTTCTTGGGTTTTGGCACTTTGACACTTCTTCGACGCTCCCTTCAGGAGAAATTTTAATTGGATTTGGCTCACGCACATTGTTCCATTTTTTTCGTGTTTAACTTGTCACAATGCTACTCATTTAGACACACCTCACTTGAAAATGAGTCTTTTACCCTAATGAAATCATGAAACTTTTTTGAGGGGTGTGGTGATTGCAACCAGGGTCTAAGGGACAGAGACAGAGAACTGAAACCCTTAGAGCTGGACATTAAGTTAGTTTGAATTAAAGCTCCGACCCTTAGCCGGTCTTTTTAAATTGATGCTGGGTGGAAGGATAGGACACACTGTAATACAAATAAAAATGTACTGTGATGAAATACAAACATGAAATATGTTTTATGATTTGAAGATTATTTAGTATTTTAATTCACTGGACATTGTTGTAAAGTTGACATTTGAGAATGGTTATTTTAAGATTAAATTAGACAACATATATTATCCCTATACTAGTTATGTATATCCACAGTAAATAGTTGGAGGTTTAAATCCAAATCTCCACTCTTAATATATATATTTTTTTCTTTTACATTCCCCTACTGCACACTTGCCTGTTTTTCATTTATTTTCCTTTGTGTTTCCATCATGTATTTCTTCTTTCTTACATACGTTTGGCCTTCCTTCATTAATATTCCTTCTCCGCCTCCTTCTCAGGTACTGGGCTCCTCTTCGAAACCTGGTGGTTTCTCTGCTCAACTCCATGAAGTCCATCGTCAGTTTGCTCTTCCTTCTCTTCCTCTTCATTGTGGTCTTTGCCTTGCTGGGGATGCAGCTGTTTGGAGGACAGTCAGTACCAACACAAACTTAAAAACAAGCCCACACTCTCTCTTATTATATTTCTTTGTGTATGTAGTTGTCGTGCTATTTCAATATATATATTTTTTTGTCTTCTTTCTCGCAGATTCAACTTTGAAGGTGGAACCCCTCCTACTAACTTTGACACTTTTGCAGCAGCTATCATGACAGTGTTTCAGGTAGGAAAGAGGGAAAAACAGAGTAATTACTGGTGTGATGTGGTTACTCTTTTTCATATTGAATTGAAGCTAGTTATGTTGCCCACTCTTTGCAATGATAAAGGTTCTTCTCTAAACACATATTTAATTTTTAAAAGTCTATTTATGTCACTTCACTTCTTCTTCACTGTTTATGTGAACACAACTTTATTTATTTAGCTAAATAAACTCAGCAGTCTATCCATCTTCAAATGAGGTACCAGCGAGTTACTGTATTTTCCAAACATGACTGTGAGCACACTTATACACACTCATGTACATGTTCAGGACAGCTGAAGCCCTTTTTGAGAGTGAAATTTAATAATGCCCATTGTTGTCATGTCATCAGTTTGTCAGATGACTTGTTCAGTCCTGACTGCAGTTTCTGTGTTCTCTCCACTCAGATAGACAGACAGCTTTTGTAAAGAGCCATTTGTGTTGTGCTTTATTGTCTCGCAGTGACTCAGAGGCCAGCTGTGTGCGTGTGTGTGTGCCTGTATCTGTATATGTTGATGCTCAAGCAACAGTTTAGGAGAAGTATCTTTGGGCTTTAGCTACTTTGAAATGGAATTTAAGGTTTTGCCTCCTTATTATCTGAATGTTAACATAGGTACATAACACAAGCTTTATTTGCAACAGGTGATTCAAGGTTTTTTTTTCTTCTTCTTGAAAATGATGATGAAAATTAAAGGGTTATTCTGGATTTAATTGATTATTTACTTTCATATTATGTCAGACATGGATACGTTGTCATGGGGTGAAAATGCACAAATGAAGCTCTTTTTTCTCATTTATAAACAAAGTCTGGATTTTTATTTTCTTTAATGAGCTCTAAATACATCAAACCAGTAAGATTTAATCATTGACCTTTTCTCTTTCACCAACTTCTCTCTCCGTAGATCCTGACAGGAGAAGATTGGAACATGGTGATGTACGATGGTATTAAGTCCCAGGGAGGAGTGAACGACAAAGGAATGGTCTTCTCCATCTTCTTCATCGTCCTCACACTCTTCGGCAACTGTATCCTGCCTTCATGCTCATATATATATATATATATTGCATTACAGTGATGATAAAATGTGGACGTTGACTTGTGTCTTCCTTTTTCCAGTCCATTTGAGCTCCACAAATTTGAAGAATACAATTCTACTTCCTCTCTTTCCTCTGACTTTCCTGCATCTGCAACCTAACATCTCTCATTTCCTCACCCATTCATCTTCCTCCTGAGAAACCGTCAGCTTCCTCTCTGGTTGTTCTGGAATCAATATGTCTTCTTAACTTCTGCCACCACAGACACTCTGCTTAACGTCTTCTTGGCCATCGCTGTCGACAATCTGGCCAACGCCCAGGAGCTCACCAAGGTACAGGATCAAACCAAGAAAAAAGACATTTTCCCTTTTATTTGAAGTACAACATAAATATAGTGTATTGGGCCTTTTTTAACATTTGAAGTATACAAGATGCTTCAAAATCTCACTTGACTTTTGTTCTTGATTGCTGTTTTTGTCATTTTCTTGATATATAAGTATTATTTTTACATGCTAGTTTATGGAAATATAAGCTAGGATCAAGTAACTGAAATGATTATCTTCTTCTCCAATAGGATGAAGAGGAACAAGAGGAAGCAGCCAATCAGAAGACAGCAATGCAGAAGGCTAAGGAAGTGGCAGAGGTCAGCCCGCTGTCAGCAGCCAACCTGTCGATTGCTGCGTGAGTACACCATACGCACAAACACACATAAACATGTACACACACTCGTCTCTTAAAAAATTACAAGTTATTAAATGTTATGATTTGGGACTAGATAAATAAAATTTAAATGTACATAACAAAAATGACTGTATACATAATATTTTCTCACACACACAAATCTCTCTTTCTCACTCTCTCTCAAATCGGATGATTGGCAGGCTTTCATGTACACGTGACTCACACACACACAAACACCCACCATCACACTCTCCCTCGTTCTCATCCTTTTAAAAAACATGATTAAGCGATTGTTCCGAGAATGAAAGGAACAGATTCAGGGCTTTGTGAAGTGAAGAAGAGCGAGAGGCGGACAGTCTGTAAAATCTGCTCCTGGCAGCAGAAACACCCGACAATAGGACACATCAAAATGATGCTCACAAAAACCCTGCTGCTCCTTTAGAAGTCACCGGACTCTTCAGTCGCTGTGGTGAGCCTTTGATGGCTAGATTAGAAGCTAGTGGCTTTGTGCTACAGTTATGCTTGTCAATTAGACATTAACTTGTCAGTCATTTTACTGTAACAGGGGTGTGCATGATTTCTAGTTATGGAATCTAAATAATATTTTACAGCCTGGAAAATTAGCTCATCATAAGCATCGATTCAATCACAGAACACAACACGAGTGAATCAACATGTACAGAGACGCAAGCACAGGAACATTACATGTTTTTGCACATTTTACACATGTATGTTTGACATGTGTTTGGAATCAAAAGAATAAAAAGACAGTGCAATCAGCATTAACCCTGTTGATTCAACTGTTTTGTGATTTTTAAAGCCTTTCAGATGAACAGCTCTGGTACAGTAACAAAACATGGTCACACTCCTTCACTCTGTTTTTGATCCCATACTCACAAACTCTGCTGTCAAGAGCTTGGGACTAGTTGGCTTTGGGACTAGTGAAAGATGGGTTAACATTCCTCATTCTCACATTATTCTTTGGACTGGACATCTTCTAAAACATTCTGAGACATTGGATGTCCTCTCGGCTTCTAGACAGACTCTGTCACCAGTCTGCGTTAAAGATGTCAAAAAGATGCTTTCCACTCGTTTTCCATTCTTTGTGATTTTACTTCTTCCACAGCAGCAAAACATGATGCATGAGCCAACAGAAAACTCCTGGGGTTAAATTGGGTTTTCTGGACACTTTTAGGATGGATTAACTCTAGTAGATACCATGAAGATGGACAGATAGGGATCATGGATGTGTTATAAGAGCTTGAAACTGCACTGTGACATGGCTTCCAATCAAATGAAAATAGCTCACTCTTCCACATTTTGTGGCTCATGCTTTCTCCCTCTGGCCCTGCCCACATTTGGATGATGTCGCGCACAAAGTCAGCTTGTCTAGGATCTGAGATATTTCACAAATTTAAAAACTCCATAGTTCTGAATTTACAGGCAACTTTTACAATTGTGGTCTCTCTTGTGAGAAATTGCGTTTTTGCGCCACAGGGAGTTTTTGTTGTTGTTGTTGATGCAGTACCATGATTGGCCACTGGAACAAATTGGTAACAGCTCGGAGTGATCGAGCTCTCTTAATACATCCATGATAAAAAAAACTCTCGAGGCCAGCAACATGGTTATTTCTAAATGGTAAGATATCTTCGCACTGTTTCTGCATATGGGAGGAGTTTGATTTTAGGGCTTTCTGCCCAATGCTGCTGTTTGTGCCCCGTGTGTAGCCAAAAGTCAACATTGATGATGATGTTTTCCTAAACCTAACCGTAGATTTGGTGCCAAAACTTAACCAAACTGTCACTGAAAATTGAAAAGTATGAAACTAAAAAAAAGAAAAATCATCCTTGACTTATGGTGAAAGTCCTGTGTTTGACCCATTCATCCACCACAAACTCCATATATAGCCGTTATTGCTACTTCCTAAAGCTTTCACCAAACTTAACATGTTTGTCGCTCTAGACATATCCAGCCTTGGTTTTCTCCTTGTATTACTGCAGACACGCTTCAAACTAAGCAAGATACCAGCTATATCCTGGTATATCTGCCATTTTTAGCGAGAGCTTTACTGTGCTGCATCAAGGGGGCGTCTGCAAGTTCACAAACCCAACAACCCAAAATGTAACGCTCTTACAGAGACAGGTTTACTCTGTGAAGCAAGAGCTGGAATCAAATAGAACGTCAGCCATTATAAATCTATAAATGTTTCATACATATAATTTGTATGTATTGTTATTAATTTTTAATATGAAAACATCAGTAGTGACACTGGAGCTCTCTGGATTGTTTAATTTCTCAGACAGCTCAAAGTGTTTTCATGATTTCATTCCTGCTCTTCTTTGTCTCATCTGTTTCCTGCTGCTTTGATACACACTAGTTCATAGTTCATGCTTCATCCATTCACACATTTGACTCAGTGTTACGTGGTTTCACATTGAAATTGCAGACTGAGTATACTTGCTGGCCACATTTGCTTTATTCATTTTTGTACTGAAGTTCTTTTCTTTGCTTTTTAAGGGTATGCAGTGACTTTCTGTTGCTGCTAAATTCCCACAAGGATCTTGTAGTCTCTATCTAACTGTCCTCCATCTGCCATTTCCCTGTCTTTCTTTCTTACCCTCTTTGCCATCCATTTTCTCCTCATCTCCCCTCTAAATTCCCTCTCCTCCTTCCATTCGCCCCTTCACAAACACCCCCCAACAGCAAGGAGCAGCAGAAGAACCACATCAAGGGCAACAAGTCAGTGTGGGAGCAGAGAACGAGCGAGATCCGCCGGCAGAACCTGATGACGAGCCGCGAGGCGCTCTACAACGAGCTGGAGCAGGAGGACTGGAAGGTGGGAGGGGAGGGAGAGGAGGTGAGGATCCCCCCCCCCAAAAAAAAGACACACATATACACATATATATGCAGTCTACTCCTGATATATATGGTGAATATTTGTTAATGTGTGTAGAGTGATATGATTGGTTAAACACTTGAAGGGACATTATCATCCATGAGACTCACTTCAAATCATTTTAACATCAAAAATTACATAAGCATGCATGACCCATCCCCAATATCTCACAGGTTTTAACATTTTAAGAACAAAATGGGCCTCAAAGTGTTCGTCAGTTGTAAGTAGTAGCAGATTTTTTTGCAGGTTTTTCTATAGCTTGAAAGTTGACACTTTCCTGAGGTTAAAGTCATCCTCGTTCCACTGTAAATAAAGTGATGATCTCGGTCTGAGATCTTTGCAAAGTTTACAGGACCTTTGATTTAAAATGAAAATTTTAACTTGATCCCCGTTAATTGTATTGACAATGACGTCAAAGTTTCTTCCTTAATAAGCTCCTTGTCAGTATCGCACCATGCTTCTATAAATAGACTTTTCATGCATGTAAAATTGGTTTCCTGACATGTTACCACTGCTTTGCTATGCTGTTAAATAGTTTTCAGTCAAACTACTGACATTGCTGCAGTAATGTAAGTGTACTCCAGGGTGACACCATGACATTACTGTTGGGTATGGATACAACCACATCCATGTAGACAGACCTAAAACTGACTTTCTACTAGGAGACATTTGTTTTCAGCCTGCTGTTGAGTTACTCTTCATTTATATTAGGTGCCAGTCCACCTGCATGTAATTTGTGTAGTGATCTACAGTGGACACAGTGGATTAATACATGTTGCTAACCTGCTTTTTATCAAAGTGTATTCTGGGTCATCCTGCACTGATGTTTTGATTCCAGGATGTAATGTCCCTTTAAGCCTGCGAACGAGTGTTATTATTGTGCTAGCCACTGCTATATGGGACGGCTTGAAGCTGCGTGCTTGGGAGCAATGCATTATTAAAGTGGGGCATGCAGAGAAATCCAGAGCTGTACCCAAAGAAGGCAGCAGACTCAAAACTGGAGCGGGGCGAAGTGTAACGCACTTCAAAAAAGAATTGAAAAAGAAGATGATCAGGAGTCGACTGGATATGGCTCAGCAAACTGTTTACTCAGAGCTGGAGATGTTTGCCATTTTGTGGTTCTGGAAAAGATTCATGACAATTTCGATTTCAAATTGTTCATGTGGAGCCAAAAATGGTGGACTGTTTGCTGAACTGTGTATATCTGTGGCTCGGGGGAGGGAACGGGGCAGGGAGATTGTGCGAGTCTTGCAAATTCTGGGTTTATTCTGGGTAAACTCAGGTGTAAGTTAGGAATAAACTGCCTGAATGGAGGTCACAGTTGGCATATACTGCGCCTCATGTGCCAGCTTTGAAGCAAATTGCTAAAAAAAACCATTGCATTAGAGTTGCAACAGAAATGCATTCTGTAAATGCAACTGTAATGTGCTTTGCTGAGTTTTATGAGCAGTGGTTACAACCCAGCTATACAGATATTGACATGCATGAGTGCATGAATGCGTCAATGAGGAAATAACAACTGTTTCTTTTATTGGTGCAGATACATGCTTTTGCTTAAAATGATCAAACTGCTTTTCTTTAATTAGCTTTTTTGTCATTTTATATTATAAACAAGTTTGAAATGCACAGCCAAAGTAAAAACGTACGTTATAGATAGACAGATAGACTCAGTTTTTATGGGATCAGGTTTTGAGATTAGTAGTCCCTCGATGTTTTCTGCTGTTAAATGGCGTGGATGTCAACAGGATTGCATTTGTGGTGCTCAAAGAGTTGAAAAGTTGCATTTGCAAGAGTCAAAAGCATATGTCTTCAGAAACATAGTCAAGGTTATTGTTATTGTTATAGTTGTTACTTATATTCAGTATATAAGCACCACAAATTAAATCAGTTCCATTGAATTGGGGTAGGAGCAGAAGCTTTGAAGGCCAATATCTCAAAAACTGGACAAAATAAAACAAAACAAAATCTTGCATGGCTTGATGACGCTTGGGGTAAGTAAGAAAATTTGTGATTTTGGTTGTAACCTTTTAAATGTATCTGAAGTTTTAGCAGCAGAGACCCATCTGCTACTTTATTACCCCAACCCAGGTGTCCTATCCACGTAAAGGACGTGGCGATATGAAGACCCACCTGGATCGGCCACTAGTGGTTAACCCGCAGGACAACCGCAACAACAACACCAACAAAACCCAACCAGGTGAGCTGCCGCTGGACCAGGAGTACCGGCGCCAGGACATCGACCACTACCGCAGAGCCACCCACTATCACCACCACCACCACCATCATCAGAAACCCATTGGGCCAGACAGTGAAGGAACAGGCCAGCCAACAGAGACCCACATGGAACACGGCTTCAGCTGCACATCTCTGGGCAATGTGGAGGGCCAGCAGGTGGAGGAGAGGCACAGCCACAGGAGCCACCGGGGCCACAGGCACAGGAACCGGGAAGGAAGGGAGGCTAGCAGCGTTTCTCCCCACCATAGCGAGGTGGGAGAGGGAAACAACGAACACAGGAGGTCAAGGCAGCATCGCAGGGCAGCCAAGGAGGGGGAGGAAGGCAGGAGACACAGATCCAGGGGGACAGAGGGAGAGGGGGAAAAATGTGCAGAAGGGGAGGGAAAGAAGACGAGACGGCATCGCCACGGCAACCAGGAGAGGAGCAGAGGGCATCGCACCAGAAAGTGAGTGAAGGGAGGGTGTATTTTCTCTGTGAATGTCTCAAATTACAACCTGACAGGCATTAAAAGCCAGTTAAGTTTGTTTTTGACGAAGAAATCAGGATGCGACCTGACACCGACAGACACGGCCGGTAACTTTCCAAGAACATTTGTGTGCAGACTAAGTACTCTTTACCAGCATTTGTAATCTCATCACAAATTGGTTGCACCTAAATCTCTGCTTGGATCAGACTACCTAGATGACGCGGGCAAATACTGGTCTTCAAAAGTTGGTCTTACACATGTGGAGATAAAATGAAGACTTAACCATTAGAGATTTTTATGGTTGTTTTTTATTGTTATTTAATAATGGATTTCTAATATTGAACTGCAGTAGTGTTTAATACTCATGTTTTAGATCCTATCCTTGTTTTTGTAATGATATTTAGTGACTGTGTGACACATTACATAACAGCATGTCCTGTATATGTTTGGTACTAACAGTACTGGAGACAGTGCATATATTATGACATACTGTATGGTTCTACATCTGGTGTTTTTGATAAGATGCTCCTTCCATCACCTAATACTCCTCTTCCTTATCCTTGTTTCATTTCTCCTGCCCTTGTTTTCTCCTTTTGCTCCGTCCCTTCTCTTTCCTCCCCTATTCCATCATCAGGGAGCACCACAGCACCTGTCCCAGCCTCTCCACCACACGACCCATACAGCAGCACAACGAGGACCTGGACAACTTCCGCAACAACAGCAAGCTGGCCAGTGCCCATGAGCACCCGTACGCCCTCCCACCAGATCACCCTGATCATCCTGACCACGTCAACAACCTGCTGAACTGCCGCGACGCTGACACCCACACCCTGCTCCACAGCATGGACAGCCTGATCCTGACCAGCATGGCTAAACCAGAGTATACAAAGATAGACATGCCACCTGTCTACCCTTACCCCTCCACCAACGCCATCCTGCAAGGTGAGCATCTGGGGGATCAGTCATGTGTAAACGATGGCGTAAGCAGGTATATAGATTATGAAGGTCACAAAATCCCCTAACATTATAAAAGTGGAGAATTGACTCAACACAAGTAATGACTAGAATCCCTCACATTTTAGGCTATGTAGCTATGTGAGATTAAGGCCCTGTCTTAATACTTTGCCCATACCACCCAGTTCTACCCCTGCGATCATGTCCTGCCCAACACTATTTTTCCACATAGAACTCAGCGGTCCATTTATATTTAGGATTGAGGATTGAGGGCTTTACAAATGTACAAATGCCCTTCAAAATGTAGCATTTCCAAATGCTCTAAAACAAATAAAACATAAAAACATGTCTTTCTTTCTTTCTTTTTTTCTTTTGCAAATAATGATATTCTTAATTACTAGTATCTTAATAAAATTGAAAGACAATAAGACAACAGAAAATAGTATCATAGTATCATCACATATCATTGGTGCAATAACTATGGTAACATGGATATATTTGCATGTAACATAAGTCTGATATGTTTTTTCCACTGACATCTACATCCCTGCAAATAAACTATTTTAGTTCAAAAATATTGGTAAATGGTAAAAGTATTGAAGTATTCAGTTTTTTAATATAACTACAACACAAATTTTATGGCAGACCATAACAGATGCCTTGATTAATCTCTGGCATCTGACTATTCCTTCATTTTAAAGAATACTAATCTCAGTTTAGTGTTTCTATAAAGTTCGGGGACATTTCAAAAATGTAATGCTGCAGAGACCTAGGTGTCCTAACTTTTAGTCTTTCAGACTACAAAAACACTGGATGCAGGACTTTATCTATGTCTTTCTGTCAATTCTCGTTCCTCCAATTCTCGTTTTCTCTCTTTGTCTTGCTCAGTGAACAAGAATGCCAACACTGACCAGAAGAAGAGCGAGGAGAAAAAGGAGGAGGAGGATGAGGGAGGAGACGAGGACGGCCCCAAACCCATGCCTCCCTACAGCTCCTGCTTCATAATGTCCACCACCAACCCGTGAGTATTTATGTGTGTGTGTAAAACCTTGTTCAAACACTGTAAAACATCCGTATCAAGGACATAGAGAAGTTATTGGATATGAACATTTTTATTTCTGGGCATAGAAATCTTTAAACAGTTTGTTTTGCGTGCTTTTTTGTGTCTACATGTGTATGCGTATGTGTGTTTGCACCAGGTTTCGGAAGTGCTGTCACTATATCCTGACTCTGAAGTATTTTGAGTTCAGCATCCTGTCTGTCATCGCTATGAGCAGTATCGCCCTTGCCGCAGAGGACCCTGTCTGGCCTGACTCACCACGAAACAATGTGAGACATCCCTCCGTGTGTGTGTGTCTTTCTGTCTATCTGTGAATGTGCGTGCTGCTCCATCCCTCTGAAAATGTTTCCTGAGGGTATAAAGATGAGCAAAATCTTCCAAAGCAAGGACAGCTTAGGTTAGGATGAAGTTAGTAAAGGGGTTAATAATGGTGATAAAGTGCTGAAACTGCCAATTATACAGGTTATGTAACTTTTATGTAGACCAGAGAAAATGTCTTCATGCTAGATGATATATATGCAAACCAACTGTTTTGGACCAAACTCAGAATGTTTTGGATGCTGCTCATGGCTACTTAGTAGAGAAATCAATATTTTGTATCAAATTATTGATATAAAAATGGTTTTACTGATTTTAAAAATGACTTTATTGTGTCTGCTGTGTTCCTCTAGAGTCTCTGATTAGAACTGCGTCCACAGCAATGGTCTGTTATTTATAGCGGTAACAGTAGAATGCCGTAATTGACCAATGCGTTCAACAAAGCCATGTAATAAATGAACATAAATCTCAGTCTACTTACTTTTTGTCCTTTTTTTATCAAGAAACCTTGATGCAGTAAAGCGTCCACGGCATGACTCACTAGTAGTTCCTCAGCTCTTTCCAAACAAACCAGAAACACTCAGTCAGTGATCCATGAGAGATGTTGTGTTGTGTATTATTACAATAAATGTAACTAAGGGATGGAATATGTGGAGGATAATACACAGAAAAAAAATAAAGGGAAATTTAGGAATAAAAATGGTGAATAAATGATTTTACTTTAACACTAAAAAAGGAAATTGGACATGACAAATAGATGTTGTTGTAGATGATGTAAAATGGAAGTTTGAAAGTAGAAAACAAAAACAGGATTAAGATTAGAATTCAGATTATTGTCTGGTCGGTTTGCTCGTTTGTGTCTTTCTCTGTCTGTATTAATCTCCCCTGCTTGAGCTTTCTGCATCTCTCTCTCTCTCTCACTTTCTTTATAATGTGATAATTATATCTCATGCTGTTGTGTTGCTCTGCAGGTGCTGCGTTATTTTGACTACGTTTTCACAGGCGTCTTCACGTTTGAAATGTTGATCAAGGTAACAAAGTATCACTGTGTGCGTGTGCGTGTGAGAGAGAGTAAGTGTCTGTAGTGACTACATTTTAATGCCTTTGTTTTTGCAGAATTTTATAATTGTGCCTTTTGATGTCTTTCTTTTTTGTGCAAATTATATCTGTTTGTGTGAGTTTATTTTGTGTATTTGTATTGTGTCTGTGTGCCCTTGTAAATGACTTGTATAGTTTAAGCTTCTACATCTGTGTGTGTGTGTGTGTGTGTGTGTGTGTGTGTTGTTTTTTTTTGTGTGTGTGTGTGTGTGTGTGTGTGTGTGTGTGTGTGTGTGTGTGTGTGTGTGTGTGTGTGTTGATGTCAAATCAATGAAGCGCCTAAGTTCTAACAGCAGAAACATTTTGTTGGAAAGTAAATGGACTGTACTTATATAGCGCCTTTCTAGTCTTCCAACCACTCAAAGCGCTTTACACTACATATCTCATTCACCCCATTCATACACTGATGGCATTGGCTGCCGTGCAAGGTGCCAACTGCTCATCAGTTTGAGGAGATAACCGTTCATACA